>NC_044551.1:65757708-66060744 GCF_007565055.1 Rhinopithecus roxellana
TACAAGGCTTGGGCAATGGGAGAGTTCAACAGACACGTTTGAACGAGTAACTTAGCAATATCAAATATACTCATAGCAGGGCAGGCAGCGGCGGCTCACACCTGTAATTCCAAAACTTGGGAGGCTGAGGCGAGAGGGTCACTTGAGCCCGGAGTTAAGACTAGCATGGGCACACAGCCTATTCCATCTCTAAAAATAAAACTATATGTAATATACACTCATATATTCACAGTAGTACTATAATATACAAATAGCTGGAATACAGACTTAAAACTATTCACATGGTTACTTCTAGAGAAGGGGGAATGCAAATCAGATTTTTACCCCCAACATATATTCTTGTATCTCTGAAATATTAAGCAAATTATATGTATAAATTGCCCAAAACCACATAGCAGAACAAATAGTTTTGACCCAAATCTTCAAATCAGATGGAATTGTCCTGTGAAAGTAAAGTTAGAGAGATGAAAGTCTCCCTCCAGCCTAAATGTCTCTTCATATGACCTATAGATACAAACCAATGCAGACACCCCAATCCTTTCCCTACTGTCATAAGAAGTTTTCAGGAACTGCATTCCCCTTTACAAACTAGATGATAGTTACACTTACCAGGCAAGAACGGGATCTGCTCTGCTTTTTTCAAAGGCCAATGTTCCTCACATAATAGCAATGCATTCTTCAACCGGTCAACTGCCCACAACACCTGAGGTGACAGACGCAAAGTGCTTGGCACGCACTTACACTTACCGGTTATTACAAAGAAGAGAACACAGGAACAGCCAAATGCAAGAGACGCACAGAGCACACCATGGGGCAAGAGGTCGGGGCTCCATGCCATCCTGGAAGTGCCACTCCCACAGCACCAAATGAGTTCACCAAACCGAAGCTCTCCAAACCCAAATATTGAGGGATTATGGAGTTTTCATAACAGACATGATTAGTCATGGCCAACCGTGACTAGCTCAATCTCCAGCCTGTCTCGTCTCCCTCCCAGAGGTAGAGGTGAGTCGATACATCCAACTCTTTATCATGACTCATCTTTCTGGCAACCAGCCCTGATCCTGAACCTGTCCAGGGCCCAAAGCCCCTGTCATCTCATTATCAAAAAGACACTCTAGCACCCAGAGATTCCAAAAGTCTTAGAAGCTCTTGTGTCGGTATGAAACCTAAGACCAATAATTACAACCAATGATGTTCCTATCGCTCAGGAAGCTACATTTTAGAAGCTCCGGGGCAAAAAAAAAGAAGAATGACTAATAGATACACTATTGTACTATGTATCCCACTATCATGATCATTTTTTTTTTTTTTTTGAGACAGAGTCTACCTCTGTTGCCAGTTTGGAGTGCAGTGGTGCGGTCTCAGCTCATGGATCTCAGCTCACTGCAACCTCCACCTCCAGGTTCAAGCAATTCCTGTGCCTCACCCTCCTGAGTAGCGGGGAGTACATTGTGCGACACTACAACGACTATTTTGCATTTTTTTAGTAGAGAAGGTTTCACTGTGTTTGGCAAGGGCTGGCCTTCAACTCTGGCTTCAAGTGATCTGCCCGCTCAGCCTCCCAAAAACTAAGATAATCCACGAGCCACCATGCTGGCCTCACTATCACAATAATTATTTGAGAGGATGGGGGAGAAAAACGTGGGCACAGGAGGAGCGGGAAGGGTAAGCAACCTGACTCCTTGTCTTCCCAGTAGGACACTCCCTGCTCTTTCACACAATCTAGAAGAACGAGCTAAAACATAAACACAGTAACCCCAGGAGCAGGGATCAGAGTAGAGAAGGGTAAGGTAGGGGATTGCTGGGTTTGTCCCAAGACTTGTTAATTTCTGACCTTAGAGCTGTATCCTGTACCATCTGCTAAAAGTGAGTATTTACCTGTAATCCAGCACTTTGGGAAGCCAAGTGGGCAGATCACGAGGTCAGATCAAGACCATCCTGGCTAACACGATTTGAAACCCGCTCGACTAAAACACAAAATATTCTAGGTGTGGTGGCGGGCACTGTAGTCCCAGTACTAGGAGGCTGAGGCAGGAGAATGGGTGTGAACCCAGGAGGCAGAGCTTGCAGTGAGCTGAGACCATGCCAACCACACTCAAGCTGGGTGAAAGAGCGAGACTCCGTCTCAAAAATAAAAAAAGGGGGGGATTAATTTTTAATCAAAATCTGATACTCACCAACAACAACAGTATACTAAGTGATATGGTTTTTTGTTTTGTTTGAGAGAAGGTCTTCCTCTGTTGCCCAGCCTGGAGTGCCATGGTGACATTCTAATTACTACATCCTCAATTATTGGGATCAGCTGATCAACCTCCCGAGCACTAGAAACAAAGGTGTGCACCATCACATCCAGCATTTTTTTTTTTTTTTTTTTTTTTGGTACACTTGGAGGTCTCCCTTGTTGTGCTGCGTCTTAAACTCCTGACCTCAGTGGATCCTACTGCCTCAGCTCCCTAAGTGCTGGGATTACAGGTGTGAGCCACCACACCAGGCCCTAAGTGGCGTATTCTAAAATTTTTTGAATCAACCACTTTGAAAACGTATGGAGAGCGATAAATCGTCTCCCATAAACACATGGATGCATATACACAAAATTGTTGCACAGGATTTGGGGACGTCATAAATTTCTGAGAGCTGGTTAAGAACCTTAGGATTATAGATTTCTGATTTATTTTTTCTTTTCTTTTTTTTTTTTTTTTTTGAGACAGAGTCTCGCTTTGTCGTCCAGGCTGGAGTGCAGTGGTGTGATCTTGGCTCACTGCAAGCTCTGCCCCTGGTTCACGCCTTCTCCTGCTCACCTCCCGAGTAGCTGGGACTACAGGCGCCTGCCACATGCCCGGATGATTTTTGTATTTTGTGGCAGGGTTTCACTATAGCCAGGTTGGTCTCAATATGCCTGACTTCATGATCTGCCCTCGCGGCCCCCCAAAAGTCTGGGATTACAGGTGTGAGCGACCGCGCCTGGCCCTAGATTCTGGTTTATTAAAGGAAATGTATTTCAAGTCAGAGCTTGTCAATGTAGTTGCAAAGGAAAATAAAAACTCATTTAAAAAATCCAAAAACACCCACATGATAAAATGAGGTCCGGCTGGTTTTAAACTTCTTGGTGACCAGCATCAGTTATTTCTGACCACAGGATGCACCTAATTCCTAACTATGAAAAAAGTACAAACATTTTTATTGGGCTTTCGGCTTCAGCTTGAAACAATCGGATTCTCTCAAACTCAGGAATGTGAATCGCTGTTGGGTTGGATGCAGCTGTTCCATCTAGAAATGGACCTGGAATCATGTCCTTTTCACCCATGGAGAGTCCTTTGTGTAAAACTTGAAAGGCAAGGTCCCAAATTCCCCATATGGGTGTTTCTTCCAGTAGAGGAATTACTCAATGACTTCTTAGCAAAACTTACATAATCAGGGCAGGCCATCAAAATACTCCAAAACACAAAGTTTAGCTCCATTTCTGACGGACCTGTCTCCACTGCTATCAATCTCACCAACAGCCTCACATCAAGTCAGAGGAAAGATTTTCTCGTTTAACAAGGATCTTCATGGCCGGGTGCGGTGGCTCATGCCTGTAAATCCTACCTTTGGGAGGCCAAGGTGGGTGGATCACGAGGTCAGGAGTTTGTGACCAGTCTGGTCAACATACTGAAACCCCGTCTGTACTAAAAATCCAAAAATTAGCCAGGCTTGGTGGCATGTGCCTGTAGTCCCAGTTACTCAGGAGGCTGAGGCAGGAGAACTGCTTGAACCGGGAAGTGGAAGTTGTGGTGAGCCAAGATCGCACCACTGCACTCGCCGGGCAACAGAAGAGACTCCATCTCAAAAAAAAAAAAAAAAAGAAGGATCTTCATGTTCCTGCCAATTTGCAAAAAAAAACAAACAAAAAAAAATGGTACGTTTAACCAGGGGCAATGAAAACACCTCCCAGGCTGCTGTAGTAAGTGGATCGGTAACTGTGGTGGGAGATTCCAACCCCCGAGACCTGTGACTATGTCACGCGCAAAAGGCTTTGCCACAGGCCTTAGGAGAAGTATCCTGGGCTATCCAGGGAGGTCCAATCTAATCCCATGAGCCTCTAAAAGCGTAGAATGTCCTGGAGGTGGCTCACGCCTGTAATCTCCGCACTTTGAGAGGCTAAGGCAGCGGATCACGATGATCAAGAGATGGAGACCACCCTGGCTAAATGGTGAAACCCCAATCTCTACTAAAAATACAAAAATTAGTCGGGCATCGTGGTGGGCACCTGTAGTCTCAGCCACTCAGGAGGCTGAAGCAGGAGAATCACTTGAACCCGGGAGGTAGAGGTTGCAGCCAGCTGAGATCATGCCACTGCACTCCAGCCGGGCCAGCAGTGTGAGACTCCATCTCAAAAAAAATTTTTAAATAGGGCTTAGAACTTTCTCACGAGTGGAAGAAGAGAAATGCACACGGAACTGGAGAGCTGACCAGTCCCTGGCCCACTATGTCCTGAGTGATGGGACACGTGCAAAGACCAGATAGAGGCCTCAGGAGCTGAGGGTAGCCCCCAACAGATGGCCAGCAAGGAACAGACACCTCAGTCCTGCAACCACAAGGAACTAGATTTGGCCAAAAGCGCTTGGAAACAATTCTCCAATGAGGAATGCAGCCCAGACCACATGGTGATTTTTGCCCAGTGACACCCATGTCAGACTTCTGCCCTACAGAACTGTGAGATAGACAATTTCAATGTTTTTAAGCCACGAAATATGTGGAAATGTGGTAAAGCAGCAACAGAAATGAATACAGCGATTCGCGTGGAAACCCCTAGAAGAGTGTCTGGCACGGTGTTGTCACCTGACAAGCGTTCCCGATTTCCTTACATCGCAAGGCAGGGCTGGCCACACTCCATCCAAAAGAGAGATAGACTTGCTCTGACAAACAGATTCAGTGAATTACAAATGGCCAGAACACCTACAAATTTCAGGTTTCAGGTAAGTGACGCCTTTTCCTTCACTTAGAAACCTCCCAATGCTATCTACGGATAAACTCTAAGGACCAGGCAGGAGACTAAACACAGACAAACCCAGCCCAGATGCCCCGAGGGAGCCATCCAGCACTCACTCGGCTGCACTGAAATGATGTCCAGGTCGTTTATCCCACTAGACCAAGAACTCCAGCTCTCCATGTGTGAGTCACCAGTGCGGCCTCTGCATCTCTCGCTTCTCTGCTTCTACGACGGTGCTTCTGCACTTCACAGGAATCTGTATCAATGTTTGTCGACACTATATATGACAGTATAACAATATCTGCACAGAAAATATAAGTTCTCTGAGGAACTTATTAGCCTTGTACTCCCACTGCCACTGTCTGGACAATCAGAGGCACTCGGTAGAAGTGGTGAAGAGAAAGAAAAGGCAGAGGAGAGACAGAAAAGCAGGACCAACACTGCAGACACAGATTCTGAGGTGGCTGGAGGAGAGGCAGGGCAGAGAAACTTCCTGGATGCTGGAATGGGTTCACTTGTGATACCTGCTGCTGGATTTCAAATGTCAAAGGTGATGCTTTGCTGACCTTGACCTCTGACTGCCCTTAACTGTCCGTTAGCTTCCCAACCTCAAGACAGGGCACTTAGAAACTGCAATGTCAGAAATATGCTCAAAAGCACGGGAATGTTATTTACATGGACCTTCATTACTTCATTTTTACATGGGATGTAAAATAATTGAAGAGATTGTTAAGACTAAATCATGCACATTCAATAACTTTGTAAAATATTAATGATAACTGAAACACAAATTTTGATGGTCCCCAAAAATGCTAAAATATAAAACAATACTGGCCAATTAAAGATAGAAAACAATCCTAATTATACATACCCTGTGTCTTCTCCATACCCAAGTGTCCCCTTCTGTGAGAGACTTCCTTACACCATTGTGGGGAAGATAATTTTTCTCTGCTATATTTGCTTGAAAGAATTAAAGATGTAGGGCAAAAATTCTTGGAAATTATGTCATTTACGATCCTCAAAAGTGAGAAAAATGAAGCCCAGAAGAGAAGACCTTCCAGGAAAATTCCAGAGCCAGAGGTAGACCCAGTACATTGTTTCTGTTTTTGTTTTGAGAGGAAGTCTCACTCTATGGCCCAGGCTGGAGTGCAGTGGAGCCATTTCACTCACTGCAACCTCCGCCTCCTGGGTTCAAGCTATTCTCCTGCTCAGTCCCTGAATTGCTGCGATTACAGGAGCCACCACCACGCCAACAATTTTTCTTATTTAGTAGAGACAGGGTTTCACCATGTTGGCCAGGTTGGTCTCGAACTCCGACCTCAAGTGATCCGCCTGCCTAGACCTCCCAAAGTCCTTGGATTACAGGCGTGAGCCACCGCACCCAGCCGACCTGGTTAAGTTTTAATCAAGTACTCTGAACTATGCAACAAACACTAGGAAGTAATAGAAAAAAAATTAATCTAAAAACCTCTGGAGAGTCAAAGAATTGCAGATTTTAAATAGCATGAATACTTGAATTCATGGTATTGAAAAAGGACCTCGCACTTACCCGCATGTACAAACTGCCTGCCCACCTCTATCAGAGTATTTTTCAAGCGGTGCTACAGTTAACTATGTACTGCCCAAAGCCAATCTGTCCCTGCAGATCAAAGCTCTTAAAGACGACAGACTTCAGGAGAACAAGCAAACTTCAGAGAGAAGGGAGCCACTGAAACAGAGTTCATAGCAATGGGTCGGCAGGAGCTGATGACTGGAGGTGGGCTGTAGCCTTAGGGTCTGGGACAGGGGAAGACAGAAGGCAAAAGGGCCTGCATGACATGCTACAGGGCTAGGAGCCACAGCTGCAGTGATTAGTTCAGTTTTGTCCTCCTAGTGCCTGTACTTATACACCATCTCTTACCAGAAAGAACTTCAGGTTGAGTATTTGGACTCCTGAGCCTTCTGCTGTTTGTCTCCGGGACGCTTAACACTCTTAAAAGGGGAAAACTGTCCAGTTGGATTATGCTTCCTGGGATATTACAGGTTTTTCAAAAGTTTGATGAAAGCATTCACTAAGGAGTGATTCCACTTTCTCTGGTGGCTGAGAAATAGGCGTCTGAGGGGCAGCAGCAGGTCTCCCCATCAAGCTGAGGTCGGAGTCTCCCCACCTATGGACCTCACCCTGGCTCCCCCCTCATAAATCTGACCTCTAACTGTAACTGCCTTGGCCTCATTCCGTGGGTGTGGATGCTCCTACTTGAAACGCATTTTCAGCCCGCCAAATTCTTGGGAGAGTTTCTTCCACTCTCCAGGAGCTGAGAGCTACAAAGTTTTCAATCTGGCTTTCCAGATTTTTTTTTCTTCCCATTACTAACGGAAGAAATCAAGAAGTGCCAGGCAGAAGGGCCCTGCTTCCACCAATCAGAGCCCAGCCGAAGGCCAGAGCAGGAAGTGCGGCAGTGGAACGCGCGGTGACAACCCCTCGCCCCCCCGGACCCGCCGGCCTGGGCAGAGGTCGGTGAGGCCGCTGCGCGACAGCTCCGGGCGCGCGCCTTTCGCTTTCTCCCGCCCAGCAAGTGAGAGGATAAATCACGGGGCGGGGCAGTGCGTCCCCAGCAACCGCGCACAGACCCCCACTACACGTGCGTCCCAGGCGGGGTCGACCCAGATGAGTCACGGGGCGGCGCACAGCGCCACTAGCAGGGCAGCCAGGACCCACGCGCGCGGGTCCACGCAGCCACCTAGATAAGTGACAAAACACTCAGGAAGCCATCATGCGGGGCCAGGAAAGAGCCCCCACCCAGAGTCAGGGACTCCCTCGTCTGAGGGTCCGTGCAGTCCCCTCGGTGAGTCTGGCGAAGCAGCCTCACTGCGAGGGAGGGCGGGGAGGGCGTTGGAGTCTCCACACGCGGTGACCCGGACCCCGTTCCATGAGTGGGTCCATGCAGGGCCCCCTCTGCCGCACGCGGGGACCAGCCAGGCCGCGGAGGACCGCGCAGAAGCCAGCGCCCGGGTCCATGCAGTCCCCTCCGCGGCAGACGCGGGGAGCCGGGGAGCAGTGGGGACCGGCCCGCACCCGCAGGGCGCCCGAGACCCCCGCGCTGGCCCACGCGGTATCGCAGCAGACGCGAAGCCCCCGGTGCCACCCGAGGCGGAGACAAAGCCCAGGCGCACGGACCCGGGGTCCCGACCCCGGACCCTGCGGAGCCCAGCTCGGAGCCGCCACGCCCGGCGCAGAGACCCCCGCCCGGTCCGGAGACCCCGTCGCCCGTCGCCCAGTCTCACCTCGGGCCGCCGCCTCCCAGCCCTAGCTCCTCGCCGCCGCGCCTGGGCCGACTAGAGCGCAGCTGAGCAGCCGACAGAGACGCAGCAGCCTCAACAAGGGAGCCGCTGGGCGGGGCCGCCACCGCTGCCGCCGCCGCCGCTTCAGCCCGTGTTCCCCGCTCAGGATCCGGCTCGGATCAAGGAGCTGCAGCTGGCGCTGGGCTGAGGCCGGGACACACAGCATGCAGGTGTACAGGGCCCCGCCCGCCGCCCGCCGCCCCGCCCCCAGCGGAGCCGGGCGCCCAGGGCCCGCCCCCCGGCCAATGGGGAGCGAGCTGTGCAGAGAGGGCGGGGCCTTAGGTAACACAGGGAGGTTGGGCCTTAGGCCTTAGGTAACATAGCATATGGTTGTAATCCCAGCTACTCAGGAGGCTGAGGCAGGAGAATCACTTGAACCCAGGAGGCGGAGGTTGCAGTGAGCCGAGATTGTGCCACTGCACTCCAGCCTGGCGACAGAGTGAGACTCCATCTCAAAAATAAATAAATAAAGCCCCTTGAATGTAAGAAATGTGGTAAAACATTTACTCTTTCCCATTCCCTCAAACATGAAAGAGCTCACACTGCAGAGAAACCTTAAGAATGTATGTTGCCTTCTAGAATTTTTATGATTTCAGATCTTAGATGTAAGTTTTTGATCCATCTTGAGTTGATTTTTGTATAAGGTGAGAGATGAGGATTCAATTTCATTCTTCTACATGTGTTTTGCCAATTATTCCAGCACCACTTGTTAAATAGGTTATCCTTTCTCTGCTTTACGTTTTTTGTGTGTTTCAAAGATGAGTTATTGGTAAGTATTTGGCTTTATTTCTGGGTTTTCTATTATGTTCCATAGGTCTATGTGCCTATTTTTTATACAGTACTATGCTGTTTTGGTGACCAAGGCCTTATAGTATAGTTTGAAGGGAGGTAATGTGAGGCTTCCAGATTTGTTCATTTTTCTTAGTCTTGCTTTGGCAATGCAGTCTCTTTTATGGTTCCATATGAATTTAATAAATTTTTTTCCAATTATATGATGAAGGATGGTAATATTTTGGTAGGAGTTTGATTGAAATTATAGGTTGTCTTTAGTAGTATGGTCATTTTTACAATATTGATTCTACCCATCCATGAGCATGAGATGTGTTCCCATTTGTTTGTGTCATCTGTAATTTCTTTCAGCAGTGTTTTGTAGTTTTCCTTGTAGAGATCTTTCACTTTCTTGCTTAGGTGTATTCCTAAGGGTTTTTTTTTTTTTTCTTTTTTTGTTTTCTTTTCTTTTTCTTTTTCTTTTTTTTTTTTTTTTTTGGAGCTATTGTAGAAGTGGTTGAGTTTTTAATTTGGTTCTCAGCTTAATTGCTGTTGAT
The DNA here is from genome assembly GCF_007565055.1 of Rhinopithecus roxellana. Lineage (NCBI taxonomy): Eukaryota > Metazoa > Chordata > Mammalia > Primates > Cercopithecidae > Rhinopithecus > Rhinopithecus roxellana. Next base: position 65,767,324 of record NC_044551.1, read on the forward strand.
ATATAGCAGTGCTACTGATTTGTGTACATTAATTTTGTATCCTGAAAGTTTATTGAATTCATTTATCAGTTCTGGGGACTTTTTGGATGAGTCTTTGGGGTTTTCTAGGTATATGATCATATAATTGGCAAACAGCAACAGACTGACTTTCTCTTTACCAATTTGGATGCCCTTTATTCCTTTTCTTGTCTCATTGCTGTGGCTAGGACTTCCAGTACTATGTTGAATAGAAGTGGTAAAAAGTGGGCATACTTCTAGTTGTAGTTCTCAGGTGGAATGCTGTCAACTTTTCCCTATTCAATATAATGTTGGCTGCGGGTTTGTCATAGATGGCTATTATTACCTTAAGGTATGTTCCTTCTATGCCAATTTTGCTGAGGCTTTTAACTATAGAGGATGTTGGATTTTGTCAAATGCTTTTTCTGCTGCTATCTAGATGATCATGTAATTTTTTTTTTAATTCTGTTTATGTGGTGTATCGTATTTATTGACTTGTGTATGTTAAACCACTCCTGCATCCTCGGTATAAAACCCACGTGATTATGATGGATTTTTTTGTTTGTTTGTTTGTTTTTTGTTTTTTTATGCTGTTGGATTCTTTTAGCTCATATTTTGTTGAGGATTTTTACATCTACGTTCATTAGGAAAATTGGTCTGTAGTTTTCTTTTTTTGTTACCTCATTTTCTGGCTGTGGTACAGGGTAATATTGGCTTTATGGAATGATTTAGGAAGAATTATCTCTTTATCTTTTGGAATAGTGTCAATAGGATTAGTACCAATTCTTCTTTGAATATCTGATAGAATTCAGCTGTGAATCCATGCGGTCCTTTTGTGAATCCATGTGGACTTTTGTTGGTGGTGGTGGTAACTTTTTAATTACCATTTCAATTTCACTGCTTGTTATTGGTCTGTTCAGAGTTTCTGTCTCTTTCTGGTTTAATTTAGGAGAGATGTATATTTCCAGGAATTTATCCATCTCTTCTATTTTTTTTCTAGTTTGTGTGAATAAAGGCATTCACAGTAACCTTGAACGTTCTCTTTTATTTCTGTGGTGTCATTTACAGTATCTCCTGTTTCATTTCTAATTGAGCTTATTTGGATCTTCTATCTTTTTTCTTGGTTAATCTTACTAACATTATATCAATTTTATCTGTCTTTTCAAATAATCAGCTTTTGTTTCATTTATCTTTTGTAATTTTTGTTTCAATTTTATTTAATTCTGGTCTGATCTTTGTTATTTATTTTCTTCTGGGTTTGGGTTTGGTTTGTTCTTGTTTCCTTAATTCCTTGAAGTGTGACCTTAGATTGTCTTTTGGTGCTTTTTCAGACCTTTTTATGTAGACATTTAGTGGTATGAACTTTCCTCATATCACCACTTTTCCTGTATCCTAGAGGTTTTGATAGGGTGTGTCACTATACTTGTTCAGTTTAAATTTTTTTAAATTTTCATCTTGAGTTTTTTGTTGACCCAATGATAATTCAGGAGCAGGTTATGTAATCTCCATGCATATTCATATTTTTAAGGATTGCTTTTGAAATTGATATCTAGTTTTATTCCACTGTGGTGTGAAAGAGTACTTGATATAATTTTTATTTTATTCCATTTATTGAGACTTGTTTGTGGCCTATCATGTGGTCTATTTTGAAGAATCTTTTGTGTACTGATGAACAGAAGGTGTATTCTGCAGTTGGGAAAAGTGTTCTGTAAATATCTCAAGTTCATTTGTTCTAGAGTATAGGTTATATTAAATCCATTTGTTATAGGATATAGTTTAAGTCCATTGCTTCTTTGTTGACTTTTTGTCTTAATGACCTGCCTCGTGCTGTCGGTGGAGTATTGAATTCCCCCACCATTATTTTGTAGCTGTGTATCTCATTTCTTAGGCCAAATAGTAAATGCTTTATCACTTTGGGAACACCAGTGTGAGGTGCATATATATTTAGAAGTGTGATATGTTCCTGTTGGACTAGGTTTTTTTAAAAATCATTATATAATGTACCTCTTTGTCCTTTTTACTGTTGTTGCTTTAAATATCATATTGTCTGATATAAGAATAACCACTCCTGATCGTGTTTGCCATCTATTTGCATGGGGTAACTTCTTCTGCCCCTTTCCCTTAAGGTTATGTTTTAGATGAGTCTCTTGAAGGCAGCTGATGCTTGATTGGAGAATTATCCATTGTGCCTTTCAGTATGTTATAAGTTGAGCATTTAGGTCACTTACATTCAATGATAAAATTGAGATGTGAGGTACTATTTTATGCATTGTGCTATTTTTTTTTTTTCCTGAATGCCTTTTGTTTTTTATTGTGTTATTGTTTTATAGGTCCTGTAGAGACAGGAAGTCAGAGAAAGAGAGAGGAAGAAACAAGAAAGACAAAGAGAAGGAGACATAGGAAGAGACAGAGACAGTCAAAGAAGGAAAGACAGAAAGAGAATCAGAAAGAGAGAGACACAGAAGAAGTCAAAGAGAAAGAGAGATGGAAGTAGTAAAGTAAAAAATAGTGTACCCTATTCCTTTAAAAGCCCCCAGGGTAAATTTCTAAATGTCTACCTAGCCAAGTCATATTCTTCTTATGTGGTATGTTAACCTGTATCTGCCTCCCCACTAACTGGACAGGCACCTGCACCTTAGTCTTTCTAAGTCCCAACATTAATATTGCCCCAGGAAATCAGACCTTAACAGTACCCCTCAAAGTTCAAGTCCATCAGTGCAGAGCCATACAACTAATACCCCTACTAACAGGGTTAGGAATGGCTACTGCTACAGGAACCGGAATAGCTGGTTTATCTACTTCATTATCCGACTACCACACACTCTCAAAGGATTTATCAGTTTGCAGGAAATAATGAAATCTATCCTTCCTTTACAATCCCAAATAGACTCTTTAGCAGCAGTGATTCTCCAAAACCACTGAGGCCTAGACCTCCTCACTGCTGAGAAAGGAGGGCTCTGCACCTTCTTAGAGGAAGAGTGTTGTTTTTACACTAACCAGTCAGGCAGTCAGGCATAGTACAAGTTGCCACTCAGTGTTTACAGGAAAAGGCTTCTGAAATCAGACAGCACCTTTCAAATTCTTATACCAATCTCTGGAGTTGGGCAATATGGCTTCTCCCCTTTCTAGGTCCCATGGCAGTCATCTTGCTGTTACTCACCTTTGGGCCCATCTTTAACCTTCTTATCAAATTTGTTTCCTCTAGAATCGAGGCCATCAGGCTACAGATGGTCTTACAAAAGGAACCCCAAATGAGCTCAACTAACTACTTCTACTGAGGACCCCTGGACCCACCTGCTGGCACTTTCACTGGCCTAGAGAGCTCCCCTCTGGAGGACACTACAACTGCAGGGTTCCTTCATCTCCCCTATCCATCAGGAAGTAGCTAGAGCAATCATCAACCAAATTCCCAACAGCAGTTGGGGTGTCCTGTTTAGAGGGGGGATTGAGAGGTGACAATGTGCTAACATCCCTCACTCTTGTAGCCTCCTTGGCCTCGCATTCACTCTGGTGGCACTTGAGGAGGCCTTCAGCCTGCCACTGCATTGTGGGAGTCCCTCTCTGGGCTGGTCAAGGCTGGAGTCGGCTCCCTCTGCTTGCCGGAAGGTGTGGAGGGAGAGGCGTGGGCGGGAACCGGGGCTGCGTGTGGCACTCATAGTCCAGCATGAGTTCCGGCGGGGGAAGGTGCAGTCTATTCAGACCCTGCACTCAGAACCCCTGGCTGGCGCTGCCAGCCCAGGGCAGTGAGGGGCTTAGCACCCAGTCCAGCGGCTGCGTAGGTTGTGCCAGGTCAACCAGCACTGCCTGCCCACATGCACTGCCCTCAAATTCTCACCCGGCCTCAGCCGCCCCCCCATGGGGCAGTGCTGGGGACCTGCAGCCCGCCATGCGGGAACCACCCTCCCGGGGGTGGGCTCCCACGTGACCCGAGACTCCCTGACAAGCACTGACCCCTGCTCCATTGCGCCCAGTCCCATAGACTGCACAAGGACTGAGGAGTAGGGGTATATGGCGGGGGGGACTGGCAGGCAGCTCCACCAGCAGCCTGGGTGCAGGATCCACTATGTGAAGCCAGCTGGGCTCCTGAGTCTAGTGGGGACTTGGAGAACTTTTATGTCTAGCTAAGGGATTGTAAATACACTAATCAGCACTCTGTGTCTAGCTCAGGGATTGTAAATGCACCAATCAGCACTCTGTCAAAACGGACCAATCAGCTCTCTGTAAAATGAACCAATTAGCTCTTTGTAAACTGGATCAGTCAGCTTTCTGTAAAATAGATCTATCAGCTCTCTGTAAAATGCACCAATCAGCAGGATGTGGGTGGGGTCAGATAAGGAAATAAAAGCAGGCTGCCTGAGCCAGCCCGCAGCAACCCGCTGGGGTAGCCTTCAAGGCTGTGGAAGTGTTGTTCTTTTGCTCTTTTTGCTCTTTACAATAAATGTTGCTGCTGCTCACTCTTTGGGTCCATGCCACCTTTATGAGCTCTAACACTCACTGCAAAGGTCTGCAGCCTCACTCCTAAAGCCAGTGAGACCCTGAACCCACCAGGAAGAATGAACAACTCCAGACGTGCCACCTTTAAGAGCTGTAACACTCACAGCAAAGGTCTGCAGCTTCACTCCTGAAGTCAGTGAGACCACGAACCCACCAGAAGGAAGAAACTGCAGACACATCTGGACATCTGAAGGAACAAACTCCGGACACATCAGCTTTAAGAACTGTAACACTCACCGCAGGGATCCGCTGCTTCATTCTTGAAGTCAGCGAGACCAAGAACCCACCAATTCTGGACACACTGTGAGGTTTATGCTTTAAGGAGATTCTATTTTTGGTGTATTTTGAGGATTTGTTTCAAGATTTTGAGTTCCTTTTAGCAGTTCTTGTAATAATGTCTTTGTAATGGCAAATTCTCTCATCATTTGTTTGTTTGAAAAGGACTGTCTCTTTCATTCATTTATGAAGCTTAGTTTTGCTGGATACAATATTCTTGGCTAATAATTCTTATGTTTAAGGAAGGGAAAGATAGGATTCCAATCCCTTTAAGTTTATAGGTTTTCTGCTGAGAAATCTGCTGTTAACCCAATAGGTTTTACTACTTTATAGGTTACTTGATGCTTTTCCTTCAGAGCTCTTATGCATCTTTCCTTTGTCTTGACTTTAGATAACCTGATAACTATATGCCTAGGCAATGATCTTTTTGCTATGAATTTCCTGGGTCTTCTTTCAGATTCTTGTCTTTGGATGTCTAGATCTCTAGCAAGGCCAGTAAAGTTTTTCTCAATTATTCCTTGAAATATGTTTTCCAAACTTGTAGATTTCTCTTTTTTCTCAGAAACACCAATATTCCCCAGGTTTGATAATTGAACATAATCCTAAACTTCTTGGGGACTTTGTTCATTTTTTTTCTTGATTCTTTTTATGTTATTTATTGGATTGTGTTAATGCAAAAGTCTTGTCTTCTAGCTCAAAAGTTCTTTTCTCGATTTTGCTGGCACAAAATTGCAATTACTTCTGAATCAATGTAATACTTGTTCATTTCTTTTGCTGAGACTTTTCAGTGCATTTTTCATTTCTCTAAGTGTGTCTTTCATTTCCAGAAGTTGTGATTGCTTTTTATTTATGCTATTTCTCTGGAGATTCTCCCATTCATATTCTACAACACTTTTTTAACTTCTTTAAGTTGGACTTCACCTTTCTCTGGTGCCTCCTTCATTAGCTTAATAATTGATCTTCTGAATTCTTTTTACAATTCAGAGATTTCTTCTTATTTTGGCTTCATTGCTAGTGAGCTAGTGTGATATTTTGGGGGTGTTAAAGAACCTTGTTTTGTCATATTGCCAAATTCTTTTTCTGGTTCCTTCTGATTTGGGTCATCTATGTCAGAGGGAAGAGCAGGGGATCAAACGCTGCTGTTCAGATTTTCTTTTGTCCCATGGACTGCTCTCTTGATGTGGTGTTCTCCCCATTCCCCAAGTGATGTGGCTTCCTGTGAGTCAAACTGCAGTGATTGTTATTTATCTTCTGCATCTAGCCACCCAGTGAAGCTACTGAGCTCTAGGCTGGTACCAGGGAGTGTCTGGAAAGAGTACTGTGATGTAAATCATCTTCAGGTCTTTCAGCCATGAATACTGGCACCTGCTCTGCTAGAGGTAGTAGGGAAGTGAAATGGACTCTTCGAGGGTCCACAATTGTATTTTTATTTAGTGTGCTGGTCTTGTGTTCGTTGGCCTCCAGCCAGGAGGTGGCACTTTCAAGACAGCATCCCTGTGTTGTAGCACAGGGAGGATACAAGCTTGCCCTGGTATTCCTTGGATAACTATTTTGTTTTTGTTTTTTTTTAGGTGGCCAGAGAAGGGGAAATCAGATCCCAAGAGATTGTTTCCTTTGTGTTTGCTCTGTCTGAGGTCAGACTCTCTTTGGGTGGGGCTTGGTGGGGCCACTGTGGAGGAAGAGGGAGTGGTTCTCAGGCCAATGAAGTTATGTTTCCAGGGGGATTATGGCTGCCTCTGCTGCATCATAAAGGTCACCAGGGAAGTAGGGAAAAGCCAACCATAACAGGCCTCACTCAGGTCCCACATAGCCCAAAAGTCTGGTCTCACTTGCATTGTGCCCCACCAATGGAACTGAGTTTATTTCCAGGCAGCTAGTAAGCAGGGCTGAGAATTTTCCCTAGGCTACAGGCCTCCCCACTGAGAAGGCAACCTGCCTCCTATGGCTTCTGTTCTTGTATCTGCACTCCCCATTCACCTCCTCCCCCAGATTCTCTCCAGGAAACTTGTTCGGTCTAAATTGTTACAAAGTTAAGCTGACATTTTTTTCTCCCTTTGGTATCACCAATTCCATTGACAGCCCTTCCCAAGAACCCCTCTGAGACATAGTCAGAAATGAGTTCCCTGGGAACAAAGAGTACTCAGAAGACTCTTCCCACTGTTTCCTCCACCGCTATATTTTGTTCAGCTCCCTAAATTCTCCTCAGCTCCAGGTGTGGTCACATTCATCTCCCAGGTCTCAATGTTCAGGTTCACCAGTGAGGATGTGTGTTCAAGGGTGGACAGTTCCCCTCCCACACTTTGAACAATCACAGTTTTTTGGTTGTCTCAGGGAGTCTGCAGTGTCAAGCTGCTTCCTTCGAAAGGTCTGTAGATTCTCTTGGCTTTCCTGGTATGTTTTAGTGGTAGTTCTAGAGCAAAAGTTCTCAATGTGAATCTCTACATGCTGCTGTGTCCATCCAAGTGAGAACTGAAAGTTAGTTTTGTCTCCTATCAGTCATTTTTTCCCGACTTCTTTCCACAGATATTTATTTCTCTAGTTGACATAATAAAATATAATGCAAGTATTTTTCTCAAATGTTAACTTTGTGTAAACTGATTTGCAACCAATCAAATAAGCTTACTCTTTCTCCTTTATAGGAAGGCTGAAATGCTGCATCATTTAGAATGGATGTATAAAAAGAGATCACTGTTATGGAGTTGTTCATACAATTTCTTTAACCCAGTTAAAGTATATAATCATATTTATAACATGCATATAAGAACACTAAAGTTAGCCTTGTTATCAGGAGTATTTTAAGAAGTGTTCAAAAGTAGGCAAAAATTCTTCTTTGTAGTATACACAACAATACCACACATAATATGCTTATTAACATTCCATTTTCTAAACCCATTTCCACTATCAAATTTGGAACATTATGCAAGTCACTAATAATCACTGAGTATATATTTATTTTTATTTTATATCTTTTTACATACTTTACTTATGGACTACCTAGAAGAGAATAGACTGTTGAAGATACAGCTGATTATTTAATAGGATGATTTAGGAGTGTCAATGGATATACCAGATATGTCAAATGAAATAATTATTATTTTCCCAATAGAAGATTCTAAAGTATCTATAGACTTAATACATTTTTTCCCAAAATACCCAGAGATTTTAGTATTTTTTCATTCCAATTTAAAAGACTTAAGCTATTATATTCTCATTGCCAGCAATATATTACTCAAATAGCATCTTCTATATAATTTAGCAGATTTAAATTCATACAGCATATGTTGTTACATAAGTCTTATTTTGATACCTGTATAAATATCTTGCTGTTAGCTTTTTAAAGAAAACTAATGATTTTAAAAAGTCTCATTAACACAGTGCTAAAATTCAACTTTCTAAAGATAATCTTGAAAACACATTTCCAACTGACTTTTTGTCTCTTAATCAATGTGCATGACAGATAGAAATGTATTACATAAATACCTGAGAGAAACTAATGAGATGAATTATAGGAATGTCTTTAAAAATAACTCCTATGGATTCTGATTAGGACAAATCATCTATTGCCTAAATTTAAAACTGTAAATGTAAGATCCATCCCTCCAGCATCTCATCCTTATGTGAAACACATCCTTCTAAATTAAGTGTGTATTTCCTTCTATATCAAATGTGTCTTCAAGGGTCCTTAAAAAAAGTTATCTTGGGGCTTGATGCATCTATATTCTCCATACTTTTAAGAAAAAATAACTAAATCTCAAGTATGTATTTTCCATGCTTTAATCATGCATAACTTATATGAAAGCATATGGTGGCTTTTATTATATTCAAAATAAGATGGAATTTCATAACTTCCTGTACTATATTACAGCAGCAATAATGTACTACTGTGGCTCTTACGTGCTTGGAGTTGAATTCCGATTCTTCTACTATCTGCTTCATCATGAGCATTTAGATAAGCTGTTGTTGCTTCAGTTTTTTCATTTTAAAAATTGAGCTATTAAAAGTAATTGCCTAATATAAATTTTATGATAATTGTATAAGAACACGCAAGTTACGCCTATAAAAGAGATAGAAATAATGTAAATAGTCAATAAGCAAGACTATTACTGATGATAATTTTTAATCATTATGTGACTTTAGATACCCCTAGCCCCCCATTAGACTTAATTATTTTATGTTGTATTAAAGTTAATCACGTTAGTATTCTATGCTTCTATCATGAATTGATGTAAAATATTTTTTTCAGAAGAAAAACCAGTGTAAATTTGAAAATACTTAATAAACCTCCTGCTTATTAAGATGTTAAAGCTCTGCATATAATTTTTTTAAGTGAATGGATTACTATCCACTGTTAGCCACTAATTAAACATAGTATTGTACCTCCTTGATCTTTGCTATGGGATTCTTCAGTGCTTTCTTTCCAGTAGACTAGAAATAGTACATATCCCCACCACATTGACTCTGGATTTGTCCTTGTAAATGGCTTTGACCAACAGAATGTGGGAAGAAGAGAAGTGTGCTCACTCCTAAACAAAGGCTTCAAGAAGAACTATAATATGCTTGACCCTCGAGCTCACTTCAAGAACAATATCATGTCCCAGACAGTAGACGCTTTTTCTGGCCAGAGTCCTACAATTAAAGAAATTGTGGAGTCAACAAGAACTCAACAGAACTTCTGTCCTCAGGAGAAGTAAACATTTTTTTTTTCTAAGCCAATAAGATTAGGGGTTGTTTATATACCATGGTAAAAGGCTGACTAACACATATGCTAAAGGCCTTTATATAAAAAGAGAAAATATAATTTCACGTAATAGAGAAAGGGAAAAATAATATTTAAAAATTAAATACTAATTAAAACCTATTTTTCTTTGCAAAAAAAATGCTCAGGGTAGTAAAACCTATTGAAATAAAAAATACATTAGGTATATAAAGAAAAATAGAAAATTTGATGTTGTGTGTTGAAGCAGGGTATGATGGTTATTTTTATAGGTCAGCTTGTCTAGGTTATGATGCCTAGTCATTTGGTCAAATGTTATTCTGGAAATTCTTGTAAGGGTATTTTTGGATAAGACTAACACTGAAATTCATGGACTTTGAGTAAAGCAGATTGTACTTCTTAGTGTGAATGAGCCTCACTCAAACAGTTAGATGCCCAAAAAGAAAAAAGACTGACCTCTCACAAATGAGAAGAAATTATGTCAATAGGTAACCTTCCTCTCAGTTTCCCCTTGTCTCCAACCTGCCTGCTCACCCGGAAGACTTTGGTTTGACGGCCTCTATAATTGTTTGATCCAATTCCTTAAAATAAATATTTGTATACATATACACAGCTGTCCCATCAGAGTTCTAAGGGACTAGTTCTCCTCAAATCTCAAAATATAAGAATGCTTAAGTCTCTTCTATAAAATGGTGTGCTATTTGCATTTGCATATAATCCATGCACATCCTGCTGTATACTTTACTTATCTCTAGATTACTTATAAAACCTGATATAATGTAAATGTCATGCAAATAATTTATATACTATATTTTAATTTACATTACTTTTTTGTTGTATTGCTATTGTTCATTGGTGTTTTTTTCCAAATATTTTCAATCCCCTGTTGGTTTAATACATGAATGCAAAACTTTCAGATATGGAGGGCTGACTTTATACACATACTACTTGATCTGTTTCTTTGGCAAACTCAGACTGATACAGGTTTGGTACCAGAAGTGGTTCTAGAGGAACAGAATTGTAAGGATGAGGTTTTTAAATTGATTCTGGGGTTTCTGGAATTGGCTCTCTAATAAGATTAGATTTAATGATGCCAACAAATCTATTTCCGGTAGTAAAGAGCACTGAGAGTCCATGTTGTGATGTGACAATACAGATATGCAAAATGTCTCAACTGAATACTCCAAATCAAATATTTATAAGTAAGGATCTGAATGATCATATTTATGATACCATTAAACATGTTTCTGTCAAATTAACAAATGTAATGAAATTTGCTGTTTGTTCCTGATGTTGCTTTTAAAGCAGGAAAAGAACAGAGCTAAAGGATTCTAATTTCCAACTCAAGTGCTTCACAAATGGCCTGAAATCTTCTGTATCTGCCATAAAAGAGATGTTTATCTCTTACATGACAAGGCTGAGACTATTTCAAATCAAACCCAGAATCTCATCTAATTGCTAAATTACAAGGCAGATGGAATTCTCAGCCTCACAGTGTGTCTGTTGTGAAGATTAAGACATATACTGAGAAGAAATGAGATTCTGAGTATTGAATGGGGACACACTGGCAATACCCTCATAAAGCTGGAGACAGTGAGCCCTTAAATTCTGATGAGTCTCATTGGGCAGTAGAAGTAGCCTCTCTACCCTCTCTAAGGATATTAACCCCATATTGCTTGAGAATACTGAAATGACCTTCCCTGATACAGATGGCTTAAAAGAAAGCAATGCTGATTCTTCTTAGTTACTACTTTCACTATCCTCTTTCACTTGTAGGCTTATTACTAAACACAAATCCCAGCAGGTCCATAAAGGTGAGGTACAAAGTGTATCCCATTATGAGATGCATTATGGTGCAAAAGAAGTACTTGATTTTTCTAACTTATGCAGATAAAAATTTAGGAAATGTGTGGGAATGGATATTAAGGGTGTGAGATAATTGTGGAGGAGGCATAAAGTGGAATTAGGACTAATTTATTAATATGGATTCACTAAGCAAAACCTCTGCATTTAATGTTGTAGCTCAGGGAGTAAGAAAGGGCTGTAAGAGATTGCTTGCTTGGTTGAATGAAACAGCGACAATAAGGTGGTCCATAATAAATGAACTAGAAATGCTGGACCTACCTTGGCTTACTGTACTATTCTTAGCATGGTCAGCCAGCTACCTGGCAACAGGTTAATTACGTTGAACTTCTTCTATCAGGGAAGGAGTGGTGTTTTATTATTATTATTATTATTATTACAGAAATAGGCATGTACTTTGCATATGGATTTGCCTTCCCTCCCTCAATGTTTCTTCCAAAATTACCTTCCATGGACTTACAGAATGTCTTTTCTATCATTATCGTATCCCACATAACATATTGTTTCCAATCAAGGAATTCACCTCACAGTAAATTCAGTGTAACAATGGGCTCTTGTCATGGAATTCAGTTGTCTTATCAGGATCTCCACTGCTACAGAGTGGAATGTTTTCATGACCCTAATATTTATATACTAAAAACCTCACATCTTGTGTGGCTGTATTTGTAGATGGAGCTTCTGAGGGAGTAAAATTAAATGAGGTCATAAGCATAAGGCCCAGATTCAAGGGAAAAATAATTTTTTTAAAAAATTAAATACTAACTAAAACTTATTTTTCTCTAAAAAAAAAAAAAAAAAAAATACTCAGGGTAGGAAGACCTGATATCCTTAGAAGAGACATCAGAGATCTTGCTCTCACTCTCCATGCTCATGCACAGGGAAAGTTTATGTGAGGACACTAGAGGGAATGCAGCTGTCTACAAGCCAGGAGTAATTCTTTACCAAAACCCAAATTTACTGGTATCTTGATCACGAACTTCTCGTCTCCAAAATTGTGATACACACATTTCTGCTATTTAAACCACTCAGTCTTGTGCATTTTGTTACAGCAGCCCAAACAGACTAATATACCCATCATCCTGAAGAAGATGGCTTTTTCCTGCAAGCTTAAGCTCTGCCAGGTTAGAGGACTTGGTTTCAAAGAGTAGAATGTTCCTAACAAGAGAAACAATAATGATTCAATTGAATAGAAGTTAAGACTGCCACCCAGAAACTTTTTCCTCTTCCTTCCCCTGAATCAATAGGCAACAAAAGGGAGATACTGAGCTAGCTGGTTTGATTGATCCTTGCTACCAAGGAACAGAATTATGACTTCTCCACAATGGTGGTACAGAAGAGAATGTCTGGAATATAGAAGATGACTCAGGATTTCTCTGTTACTATGTTCTGTGATAAAAGTCAACAACAACAAAAAAAACATAACAGCCCAATACAGCTAAGAATACGAATACCCCAGATACCAGTAGCCCAGGAACTAATAGCTCAGACATTTTAGGCTAGTAGGTTTCAGTCACTCCAACTGGTAAAGAAACAAAAACAGCTGAGGTGCATGGTGAGAGCAAAGGAAGTGTGGAAAGGGTAGTGGGAAAAGGTGGTTATAAATACTAGGTATGACCACAGGACCAGTTATAGAAACAAGAACTGCAATTACCAAGAGTGTTTCTTCTGTTATTTTATTATGAAGATGTGTAACCAAAATAAGTCCATTGTGATGATTAATATTTGAGCATCAAATTGATTGAATTGAAGGATGCAGAATATTGTTCCTGGGTGTGTCTATTGCAAAAAAAAAAAAAAAAATTAACATTTGAGTCATGGACTGGGAGAGGCAGACTCATCCTCAATCTGGGTGGACACCATCTAATCAACTGCTGGTGTGGCTAGGCTGAAAGCAGACAGAGGAATGTGAAAGGACTAGACAGGCTAAGTCTTCCGGACTTCATCTTCTCCCATGCTGGATGCTTCCTGCCCGTGAACATCAGATTCCCAGTTCTTCACCTTTTGGACTCTTGGACTTACACCACCAGTGATTTGCCAGGGGCTCTTGGGCCTTCAGACACAGACTGAAGGAAGCACTACTGGCTTCCCAGCTTTAGAGATTTAGGGATTCAGACTGACTTCCTTACTCGCCAGTGTGCAGACAGCCTACTGTAGGACTTCACCTTGTGATTGTGTGAGTCAATCCTCCTAATAAACTCTCCTTCAGATATACATCTATCTTATTAGTTCTGTCCCTCTAGAGGACGCGACTAAGACAATGGCCCAATGCACAGCAAGTCAATAAGTCAACATCAAGAATTACAGCAGACAGAGCATTGTATTAGTAAGGCTGCCAACCAAGGAGATGGGAGGAAACATCACATTGGCCTCTCTGAAGAGTTTGAAGCTAGAATTTTAAGAGGTGAAGAGTGCGTTGCATAGTATTCCATGGTGTATATGTAGCACATTTTCTTTTTTTTTTTTTTTTTTTTTTTTTTTTTGTAGACTTTTTTTTTTTTTTTTTTTTTTTTTTTTTTTTTTTTTTTATTATACTTTAAGTTCTAGGGTACATGTGCATAACGTGCAGGTTTGTTACATATGTATACTTATGCCATGTTGGTGTGCTGCACCCATCAACTCGTCAGCACCCATCAATTCATCATTTATATCATGTATAACTTCCCAATGCAATCCCTCCCTCCTCCCCCCTCCCCCCTCCCCATGATAGACCCCAGTGTGTGATGTTCCCCTTCCCGAGTCCAAGTGATCTCATTGTTCAGTTCCCACCTATGAGTGAGAACATGCGGTGTTTGGTTTTCTCTTCTTGTGATAGTTTGCTAAGAATGATGGTTTCCAGCTGCATCCATGTCCCTACAAAGGACGCAAACTCATCCTTTTTTATGGCTGCATAGTATTCCATGGTGTATATGTGCCACATTTTCTTAATCCAGTCTGTCACAGACGGACATTTGGGTTGATTCCAAGTCTTTGCTATTGTGAATAGTGCCGCAATAAACATACGTGTACATGTGTCTTTGTAGTAGACTAATTTATAATCCTTTGGGTATATACCCAGTAGTGGGATGGCTGGGTCATATGGTACATCTAGTTCTAGATCCTTGAGGAATTGCCATACTGTTTTCCATAATGGTTGAACTAGTTTACAATCCCACCAACAGTGTAAAAGTGTTCCTATTTCTCCACATCCTCTCCAACACCTGTTGTTTCCTGACTTCTTAATGATTGCCATTCTAACTGGTGTGAGATGGTATCTCATTGTGGTTTTGATTTGCATTTCTCTGATGGCCAGTGATGATGAGCATTTTTTCATGTGTCTGTTGGCTGTATGAATATCTTCTTTTGAGAAATGTCTGTTCATATCCTTTCCCCACTTTTTGATGGGGTTGTTTGTTTTTTTCTCGTATATTTGTTTGAGTTCTTTGTAGATTCTGGATATTAGCCCTTTGTCAGATGAGTAGGTTGCAAAAATTTTCTCCCATTCTGTAGGTTGCCTGTTCACTCTGATGGTAGTTTCTTTTGCTGTGCAAAAGCTCTTTAGTTTAATTAGATCCCATTTGTCAATTATGGCTTTTGCTGCCGTTGCTTTTGGTGTTTTAGACATGAAGTCCTTGCCCATGCCTATGTCCTGAATGGTACTACCTAGATTTTCTTCTAGGGTTTTTATGGTATTAGGTCTAACATTTAAGTCTCTAATCCATCTTGAATTAATCTTCGTATAAGGGGTAAGGAAAGGATCCAGTTTCAGCTTTCTACTTATGGCTAGCCAATTTTCCCAGCACCATTTATTAAATAGGGAATCCTTTCCCCATTTCTTGTTTCTCTCAGGTTTGTCAAAGATCAGATGGCTGTAGATGTGCGGTATTATTTCTGAGGACTCTGTTCTGTTCCATTGGTCTATATCTCTGTTTTGGTACCAGTACCATGCTGTTTTGGTTACTGTAGCCTTGTAGTATAGTTTGAAGTCAGGTAGCGTGACGCCTCCAGCTTTGTCCTTTTGACTTAGGATTGTCTTGGCAATGCGGGCTCTTTTTTGGTTCCATATGAACTTTAAAGCAGTTTTTTTCCAATTCCGTGAAGAAAGTCATTGGTAGCTTGATGGGGATGGCATTGAATCTATAAATAACCTTGGGGAGTATGGCCATTTTCACGATATTGATTCTTCCTATCCATGAGCATGGTATGTTCTTCCATTTGCTTGTGTCCTCTTTTATTTCACTGAGCAGTGGTTTGTAGTTCTCCTTGAAGAGGTCCTTTACATCCCTTGTAAGCTGGATTCCTAGGTATTTTATTCTCTTTGAAGCAATTGTGAATGGAAGTTCATTCCTGATTTGGCTCTCTGCTTGTCTGTTGCTGGTGTATAAGAATGCTTGTGATTTTTGCACATTAATTTTGTATCCTGAGACTTTGCTGAAGTTACTTATCAGCTTAAGGAGATTTTGGGCTGAGACGATGGGGTTTTCTAAATATACAATCATGTCATCTGCAAACAGGGACAATTTGACTTCTTCTTTTCCTAACTGGATACCCTTGATTTCTTTCTCTTGCCTGATTGCCCTAGCCAGAACTTCCAACACTATGTTGAATAGGAGTGGTGAGAGAGGGCATCCCTGTCTTGTGCCAGTTTTCAAAGGGAATTTTTCCAGTTTTTGCCCATTCATTATGATATTAGCTGTGGGTTTGTCATAAATAGCTCTTATTATTTTGAGGTACGTTCCATCAATACCGAATTTATTGAGCGTTTTTAGCATGAAGGGCTGTTGAATTTTGTCAAAAGCCTTTTCTGCATCTATTGAGACAATCATGTGGTTCTTGTCTTTGGTTCTGTTTATATGCTGGATTACGTTTATTGATTTGCGAATGTTGAACCAGCCTTGCATCCCAGGGATGAAGCCCACTTGATCATGGTGGATAAGCTTTTTGATGTGCTGCTGAATCCGGTTTGCCAGTATTTTATTGAGGATTTTTGCATCAATGTTCATCAGGGATATTGGTCTAAAATTCTCTTTTTTTGTTGTGTCTCTGCCAGGCTTTGGTATCAGGATGATGTTGGCCTCATAAAATGAGTTAGGGAGGATTCCCTCTTTTTCTATTGATTGGAATAGTTTCAGAAGGAATGGTACCAGCTCCTCCTTGTACCTCTGGTAGAATTCAGCTGTGAATCCATCTGGTCCTGGACTTTTTTGGTGGGTAGGCTATTAATTGTTGCCTCAATTTCAGAGCCTGCTATTGGTCTATTCAGGGATTCAACTTCTTCCTGGTTTAGCCTTGGGAGAGTGTAAGTGTCCAGGAAATTATCCATTTCTTCTAGATTTTCTAGTTGATTTGCGTAGAGGCGTTTATAGTATTCTCTGATGGTAGTTTGTATTTCTGTGGGGTCAGTGGTGATATCCCCTTTATCATTTTTTATTGCATCTATTTGATTCCTCTCTCTTTTTTTCTTTATTAGCCTTGCTAGCGGTCTGTCAATTTTGTTGATCTTTTCAAAAAACCAACTCCTGGATTCATTGATTTTTTGGAGGGTTTTTTGTGTCTCTATCTCCTTCAGTTCTGCTCTGATCTTAGTTATTTCTTGCCTTCTGCTAGCTTTTGAATGTGATTGCTCTTGCCTCTCTAGTTCTTTTAATTGTGATGTTAGAGTGTCAATTTTAGATCTTTCCTGCTTTCTCTTGTGGGCATTTAGTGCTATAAATTTCCCTCTACACACTGCTTTAAATGTGTCCCAGAGATTCTGGTATGTTGTATCTTTGTTCTCATTGGTTTCAAAGAACATCTTTATTTCCGCTTTCATTTCGTTATGTACCCAGTAGTCATTCAGGAGCAGGTTGTTCAGTTTCCATGTAGTTGAGCGGTTTTGATTGAGTTTCTTAGTCCTGAGTTCTAGTTTGATTGCACTGTGGTCTGAGAGACAGTTTGTTATAATTTCTGTTCTTTTACATTTGCTGAGGAGTACTTTACTTCCAATTATGTGGTCAATTTTGGAATAAGTGCGATGTGGTGCTGAGAAGAATGTATATTCTGTTGATTTGGGGTGGAGAGTTCTATAGATGTCTATTAGGTCCGCTTGGTGCAGAGATGAGTTCAATTCCTGGATATCCTTGTTAACTTTCTGTCTCGTTGATCTGTCTAATGTTGACAGCGGAGTGTTGAAGTCCCCCATTATTATTGTATGGGAGTCTAAGTCTCTTTGTAAGTCTCTAAGGACTTGCTTTATGAATCTGGGTGCTCCTGTATTGGGTGCATATATATTTAGGAGAGTTAGCTCTTCCTGTTGAATTGATCCCTTTACCATTATGTAATGGCCTTCTTTGTCTCTTTTGATCTTTGATGGTTTAAAGTCTGTTTTATCAGAGACTAGGATTGCAACCCCTGCTTTTTTTTGTTCTCCATTTGCTTGGTAGATCTTCCTCCATCCCTTTATTTTGAGCCTATGTATGTCTCTGCATGTGAGATGGGTCTCCTGAATACAGCAGACTGATGGGTCTTGACTCTTTATCCAGTTTGCCAGTCTGTGTCTTTTAATTGGAGCATTTAGTCCATTAACATTTAAGGTTAATATTGTTATGTGTGAACTTGATCCTGCCATTATGATATTAACTGGTTATTTTGCTCGTTAGTTGATGCAGTTTCTTCCTAGCCTCGATGGTCTTTACATTTTGCCAAGTTTTTGCGATGGCTGGTACCGGTTGTTCCTTTCCATGTTTAGGGCTTCCTTCAGGGTCTCTTGTAAGGCAGGCCTGGTGGTGACAAAATCTCTAAGCATTTGCTTATCTGTAAAGGATTTTATTTCTCCTTCACTTATGAAACTTAGTTTGGCTGGATATGAAATTCTGGGTTTAAAATTCTTTTCTTTAAGAACGTTGAATATTGGGCCCCACTCTCTTCTGGCTTGTAGAGTTTCTGCCGAGAGATCTGCTGTTAGTCTGATGGGCTTCCCTTTGTGGGTGACCCGACCTTTCTCTCTGGCTGCCCTTAAGATTTTTTCCTTCATTTCAACTTTGGTGAATCTGGCAATTATGTGTCTTGGAGTTGCTCTTCTGGAGGAGTATCTTTGTGGCGTTCTCTGTATTTCCTGAATTTGAATGTTGGCCTGCCCTACTAGGTTGGGGAAGTTCTCCTGGATGATATCCTGAAGAGTGTTTTCCAACTTGGTTCCATTTTCCCCCTCACTTTCAGGCACCCCAATCAGACGTAGATTTGGTCTTTTTACGTAATCCCATACTTCTTGCAGGCTTTGCTCATTTCTTTTTCTTCTTTTTTCTTTTGGTTTCTCTTCTCGCTTCATTTCATTCATTTGATCTTCAATCGCTGATACTCTTTCTTCCAGTTGATCGAGTCGGTTACTGAAGCTTGTGCATTTGTCACGTATTTCTCGTGTCATGGTTTTCATCTCTGTCATTTCGTTTATGATCTTCTCTGCATTAATGAGTCTAGCTGTCAATTCTTCCACTCTTTTCTCAAGATTTTTAGTTTCTTTGCGCTGGGTACGTAATTCTTCCTTTAGCTCTGATAAGTTTGATGGACTGAAGCCTTCTTCTCTCCTCTCGTCAAAGTCATTCTCTGACCAGCTTTGATCCGTTGCTGGTGATGGGCTGCGCTCCTTTGCAGGGGGAGATGCGCTCTTATTTTTTGAATTTCCAGCTTTTCTGCCCTGCTTCTTCCCCATCTTTGTGGTTTTATCTGTCTCTGGTCTTTGATGGTGGTGACGAACTGATGGGGTTTTGGTATAGGTGTCCTTCCTGTTTGATAGTTTTCCTTCTGACAGTCAGAAGGACTCTCTGTTGGTCTGTTGGAGATTGCTTGAGGTCCACTCCAGACCCTGTTTGCCTGGGTATCAGCAGCAGAGGTTGCCGAAGATAGAATATTGCTGAACAGCGAGTGTACCTGTCTGATTCTTCCTTTGGAAGTGTCCTCTCAGGGGTGTACTCCACCCTGTGAGGTGTGGGGTGTCAGACTGCCCCTAGTGGGGGATTTCTCCCAGCTAGGCTACTCAGGGGTCAGGGACACACCTGAGCAGGCAGTCTGTCCGTTCTCAGATCTCAACCTCCGCGTTGGGAGATCCGCGGCTCTCCCCAAAGCTGTCAGACAGAGTCGTTCGCGTCTGCACCGGCTCCCGCTACTTCCCCTATTGGTCTTCAGCTGTGCGCTGTCCCCAGAGGTGGAGACTACAGAGACAGGCAGGCTTCCTTGAGCTGCTGTGAGCTCCACCCAGTTCGAGCTTCCCAGCGGCTTTGTTTACCTACTTAAGCCTCAGCAATGGCGGGCGCCCCTCCCCCAGCCTCGCTGCTGCCTTGCGGATAGATCGCGGCAGACTGCTGTGTTAGCAGTGAGGGAGGCTTCGTGGGCGTGGGACCCTCCCGGCCAGGTGTGGGATATATTCTCCTGGAATGCCTGTATGCTTACAGCGCAGTATTGGGGTGGGAGTTACCCGATTTTCCAGGTGTTGTGTGTCTCAGTTCCCCTGGCTAGGAAAACGGATCCCCTTCCCCCTTGCGCTTCCAGGTGAAGCGATGCCTCGCCCTGCTTCAGCTCTCGCTGGTCAGGCTGCAGCAGCTGACCAGCACCGATTGTCCGGCACTCCCTAGTGAGATGACCCCAGTACCTCAGTTGAAAATGCAGAAATCACCGGTCTTCTGTGTCGCTCGCGCTGGGAGTTGGAGACTGGAGTTGTTCCTATTCGGCCATCTTGCTCCGCCCCATGTAGCACATTTTCTTTAGTCCATTATTGATGAGCATTTAGGTTGAGTCCATGTCTTTGCTGTTGTAAATCATGCTGCAATGAACATACACATACATGTGTCTTTATAAGGGAATGATTTATATTCCTTTAGGTATATGCAGATCATGTCCTTGGCAGCGACACAGTTGGAGCTAGAGACCATTATTCTTAGCAAACTAATGCAAGAACAGAAAAGCAAATAGCACATGTTCTCATTTATAAGTAGGAGCTAAATGATGAGACCACATGGACACACAGAGGGGAACAACACACACTGGGGCCTATTAGATGGTGGAGGGTGGGAGGAAAGAGAGGATCAGGAAAAATAATGAATATTTACTAGGCTTAATACCTGGGTGATCAAATAATCTGTACAACAAACCCCCACAGCATAAGTTTACCTATGTAACAAATACGCACATGTACCCCTGAACTTAAAATAAAACTTAAAAAGGAACTGGGCTGAAGTGTAGGGATCATTGATTTGTCTAAGATCACAGGGTGAAGGTCCTGGACAGGGACATGAAGAAACTGCAACTCATGCTGATTCAGTTTCTCTGTGGGTATCTTCAACCTGATTGGCATCAGCCAACCCACTGGAATTTGGGATCTAAAACACCTGAAGCAATTCTTAAATGAAAGTTTTATGAATCTAACATTAGAAATCCTATCTGTAGAAACAATGAGGATGCAAATGGTCAGTATCTAATGCTACGTGACTCTCCGTTACAAGGAAATGAACCAGAGGGCAGCCTGATTAATGCTTAATTATAACCATATTTTTGACCAGAACACAACATACAATTCTTGTTAATCCTGTGAGGATGGTTTTAGATTGTGTGTGTGTGTGTGTGTGTGTGTGTGTGTGTGTGTATGAATGTGTATGCATCATATATTGTATGTATTTTTATCAAAAATATGGCAAACATTTTTGTCTATTTTTGTATTGTAGCATAAGATATATTAATTTTACATCAAAGTTTTTAAGTATTGTTGACTTTACCTCATAGTATTTAAATTTCAGACATCAAGGAGAGGAATAAAAATAACCCGAAGAGTTTGTAACATCTTCTGGGGAAAGATTTTGTATTTTCAGTCCTATTCAGAACAATTGTAATAATTTAGGAGGATATATATTTTGATGTTTTTTAAAATTTTGAATTTACATAAGGCTTAAGAATACATGTATAGGTGCTAAGTTCATAAGATATGAATTTGAATTGGTTAATTTCATATGTCCCTTTGGCTTCATCGATGTTCCAAGATATTCAGTCCAATATTATTTTGAATGTTTCTATGAGGGTGTTTTTAGATTAGAATAAGAATTAAGTTGGTGTCTGTTTTACAAAGTAGATTGCTCTTCGTGATGTATGTGGGTCATAGCCAATAATTTGAAAGCCTGAACAGAACAAATGACTGACTCCCCTAAGTAAGAAGAAATTCAAAGCAGATGGCTTTACAACTTGGAATACAACATGAGCTCTTCCCTGGATCTCCAGGTTACAGTTCTACCCTGCAAATTTTGAATTTACCAGCCTCCAAGATAAGTAGCTAGATGATAGATAGATAGATAGATAGATAGATAGATAGATAGATAGAATAGATAATCTCTAATTGATACTGTTTTATTTTTATTTATTTTCTGGAGAACCTTGACTAATACATAGTGGCATGAAAAACAAGACAGTTGAAAAAGTAACCATCTTTAATTTTATAAATGTAGGTAATTGAAATTTGAAAATATGGTGATTATGCTAAAATATTCTCCAATTATTTTACTGTTTAGAAATAAAAATGAGTTTATGTGTGCATTTGTGTGTGTCCATATACTTATCAAGGCAGATAAATATTTCCAAGTATAATAAAGCATGCTTCAACTAGTACATAAACATTGTTACATATTAATTATTGAATACTTTCTTTAATTCCAGAGGACTTTAGTCAAAATCACGACGTGCTTTTTAAATATCCATGAAGTATGATCAATTTTCTCTGTGATACATCATAGCACACCCTTCAAAATGTAAGAGCAAACACGAGCAATAAACAATGGTGCAAAGTCAATTGTTAGACTTTAACAGACAATGGTATTTTTTTGCAAAAAGCCCCCAAATTTTCTCTATGATGATTCCATTATTGTATTGACAAGTGTATGTGTGTGTACATATATATGTGTGTTTGTGTGTGAAGAATGTGTATAAAAATGATGTGCTGCATAACATTTTAGTCAATAATGAAGCAAATATACACTGATGATCTTATAAGATTATAATAGTATAATTTTATGGTACCTTTTCTATATAATACACAAATGCTTACCATTGTGTTATAGTTGCCTACAGTATTCAGTATAATAACATGCTATACAGCCTTGTAGCCTAGATGCAGTAGGCTGTACCATATAGCCTAGGTTATATCACCTTGATTTGTGTAAGTACACTTTATTATGTTTGAACAACATTGAAATTAATGAGGCATTTCTTATAATGTTTACTTATCATTATGAGATATATGACTTTATTTTTAAAAATATACATGTATACCACATGTTTTATCTGGAAAAACAATGTATATATGAAAACAAATACACCAAATACAAAATAGTAACTTTACAAGTAATTTAAAATTTGAAAGTCATTTGAAACTTCAGATATCAGAGGAATAATATGTAATGAGAAAAAATATCGCTTTTTCTTAACATTCTAAAAACAGTATTTTCCATAAAATGAATTTATTATTTATTATTTATTTTTCATTCTTAGTTTTATGATTATTTGATTTTGTAAATATTGTTTTGATTTCAAAAACAATATTACAATGTCATCTGCTTAGCCTCAGTGTGTTTTATCTTTCAAGTAATACACAATTAACAGTAAGTACATTTGATATTTAACATTTGAATTTTAAGGAACTATACTAAAATTATTTAATTTTGTATTTACTCATATAAATACATTTACTATTTTGTTAACTGTACATTTTTCTTATCCTTTTTTGTTCTCAGTTTGATAAAGTATATATATATATATTTTTTTGAGACAGAATCCTAGTCTGTTACCCAGGCTGGAGTGTAGTGGTGTGACTTTGGCTCACTGCAACCTCTGCCTCCCAGGCTCAAGCGATCCTCTCACCTCAGCTTCATGAATAGCTGGGACCACAAATGCCCACCACCACAACTGGCTAATTTTTTGTATTTTTGGTAGAGGCAGGGTTTCACCAGATTGCCCAGTCTAGTCTTGAACTACTGAGTTAAAGCAAGCCTCCTGCCTTGTCCTCCCAAAGTGCTGGGATTACAGGTGTGAGCCATTGTGCCTGGCCAAGTATAAACTTACTTTTTATTCCAATTATATGAATCTGCTTGAGTTGCTTATAACAAAATACCATTGGATGATTTAACAGACATTTATTTCTCACTCTTCTGGAGCCTGGGAAGTCCAAGGTCAAGGAGCAGGCCATTTTGGCTCCTGGTGAGAGCTCTCTTCCTGGCTTGCAGACTGTAGCTTCCTTGTTGTTTGCATGTATGATGGAGAGAGATGGAGAGAGATCCCTCCCTTCTCCTCTTCATGTAAGAGCTTTAAAGCTATCAGATTAGGTTGTTTCTCTTGTGGCCTGATTAAAAACTTTAATTACCTCCTCATGTCCTATCTCCAAGTGCAATAACATTGGGGTTAGGGCTTCAATACATGAATTGGGGGAACATACCAGTCCTTTGAAAAAGTTTAGTTCTGAACTTCATGAACAAATTGATGTTTCTAGAAGATTCTAAAGATCAAGTGTATTTTCACTCCATCCTTCAGTGACTGAACAAAACTTTTACACATATCTATGGCAACATAAAAGCTGAGATTATGTACTTTCCAGTTGAATATATATGTGTATATATACCTATATCCTTATATATACTTGAATATATGTATACATATGCTTTTATATGTACTCAAATATATGTGTATATATACTTATACATACATATATATACTTATATATATACTTGCCAGCCTTAGAAACATTATTGATGATTTTAATGCTATTGTAGGTACAAATGGGGATTTACCATTATAATCTCCTTGAATAAACAGTGGCATCAGAGACAGAAGCAAGTCAGAGTCTAGTCACTGACATATGGAGAGGAAAGCTCTATACATATCTAGAAGGAAGGCCCATCTATCTTGTTTCCATCTCTCTCCCACACACTGACATCTTTATTCAGAAGCCACATGCAATGTCCAGGAAAAGCAGAAGCAGTTTGGCTTGTCAAATGAATGTCTTTATTATGTTTTAGATAACTAGATTTTCTTATATTTGTATTTTGCTGATTTGAGTAGATAGTATAGACATTTGTTAAGAAAGAGTATTTACAAGAGTAAACAGTGCAAAATAAGTTACTATTTCCCCTCAGTTTTAAAGTTTTCTAGAACTTTTTATTGGAGGCAGTCATTATTCATACACTTGTGAGTAATCAGCACATATACAAGTGAGAGTTCTTACGTACATTCCTTGTTTTTGTGTTTTTTAAATGCTATACCAAAAGGCATTATTTTGCATTGTGCATTTTTTTTACAATAATTCAGTATCATTGCATTTAATTTATTTAGAGCTTCAAACCATGTAAATTATTTTACTAAATGCATTGATCATAATTTTTCTGTTTATTAATGACAGAAACTTAGGGTATGTGTGTGTGAGTGTGTATTCCTACTACATATGATACTGCAACTACTCACCTTAAAATTTTTTCTTTAATAAAGTCATTTGAGAAAGTGAAACAGAGATATGTTAAGTTGTACAACATAGAAAAAATTACAATAATACAATTAAAGAGTTGGATTATATATATATGCATGTAGCTGGCATCAAAATGGCAGATTAAAGGAATCTTGTATTTGCCTCCTCTGCCAAGAAGAACAAAAACATAAGTAATTACACTTTTAATAAATGTTCTAAGGGGAATACTGGAATTGAACAGAGAACTACAGGAAAAACCCAAGGCAAGAGAGGAGAAAAAAAGCTAGGCACTCTTCTCAGCTGGGATCAACTAGGAGCCAGAGGGCCTCCACAATGTGGGAAAGAGTGAGATACCCCAGTGGCCCACATTCCCAGCAGAAACTCCTACATTTCTAGCCATCAGGGAGCCCATCAACCCTTGCAATCTCTACAACTAACATAGGGGTCTTCCCAAGACTATATGATGGCACTGCTCCAGAGAGGAAGCCTGCACTGGGTCCCATGCTTTCCCTATTTCCTAAGCAGTCACAGCAATGCACTATTTTGAAATCCTAGCTCACAGCAGACTGCCTCCTGCCTTTGGCCTATACTCCTTGCATCTCTACATCCCTATAGCCCGTTGACATCCCCCAACTGAAGTTACCACCAAACTGGCTGCTACCACCAGTGCCAAACTGCAAGCCACCGGCAGTGACTCCACTACTCCCAGAAGTAGAGCAGGGCTGCATTTTTACATGTTCCAATGACACTCTCCCACCTTCAGCCACTCCTACTGCTGGCTGCTATTACTAGGGTCCAAACTCCCAAGCCGCCCGTCTATGACTCCCATCACTGAAAGTAACCCTATCCGCCTCAGCAGCTGGTGTGCAGAGCAGCTGCTGTAGTCCCACCTAAGCATTTTGCAAAGGGCTTTTGGATTATCCCACCAAAGCCAGTGCTGACACACAGTATCAGGGAGCCTGACAGCAGTTCTACCCAGCCCAATTTTTTTCCTACCAGTACCCAAGCACACCATCCAGAGGTCTGTGGATCATCCTGCCCCATCCACCAGCATTGGTACCTGAGAACTTTCCCCAGGTGCCTGAGGTTGAGCCCACTCAAACTGCTGCTACCACCACAACCTACACACACACACACACACAAACACACACACACACACACACACACACACTCCAGTTGTAGGCCTGATGACAGGCCCACCCAGCACATCACAGTCACTATAAATACCAGTATGGATCATTTGGGAGCCAGAAGTTCCTCTCATCACTGTTAGCACCATCACCCATGCCTTGGGTACTTTCCAGGGGGCTGAATACCCACAAGCCCTCCTGGCCCACTACTACCACTGGCTTCTGAGCAAAATTTTTGGAGGTCCATCTGAACTTGATAACAATGATACCAGGGTATGCCACCCTGGACCCCAAAGACAAGTATACTTGGTGCACTATTGTCATAACTGGAGCCTGAGGACTGGCCTACTGGCATTCCCACCCCTTGCAAGACTTCACCACAGCTTCCCAATAATGACCACAGCCTAAACCACTGAGGAAAATACAGACACCACTGACTTTTTTGGAGCTGAAAAAAAATTATATAAAGACACCACTGTGCCCACCTAGAATCAAAGTCAAAGTACTCTACCCATCCTATGTTACAGATATGTGTTCAGGAAAAAAAAAAAAAATCCTCCTCTATGAAAGCAAATGTTTTAAATTGGAAGAAGCAACTATTACACTTAATGCACAAATATCAATATAAGAAAGGAGAAGAAAATAAAAGGCAAGCATATATGACATCTCCAAAGAAACACAATAAGTCTCCAGCAATAGATTCCAATTAAAAATATTATAACATTCCGAAAAACATTCAAAAAAGAATAATTATAAAAAGTCAATGAAATAGAAGAAAACACAGATAAACAGTACAAATAAATCGGAAAAACAATTCAAGATATGAAAAATAATTTATGAAGAGATTAGATATTATAATAAAGAACTGAAGAGAGTTCCTGGAACTGAAGAATTTATTGACTAAAATACAGAATGCATTTGAAAGCTTTAGCAATAGACTAGGTCAAGAACAAGAAAGAATGCCAGAATGTGAAGGTAAGCCTTTGAACATAACCGAGTCAAAAAGAAAAAATAAACGAAAAAGTGTTTAAAAATGAATACATTTTATGTGACATATGGAGCATCATAACGGAATTAGTGTTCTAATCTTTAGTGTCCCTGAAGGAGATGAAAAAAAATGAAAGAGATAGAAAATATATGTAACAAAATAATGGCTGAAAATTTCTCAAGATTACCAAAAGATTGAGACATTTGTATACAGGAAGCTCAGAGGTCAAAATAGAAAATTTAAAAAGCTCTTTATAATGGCACATTGTAGACAAATAGCCAAAAGTCAGACAAAGAATTCTGAAACGGTAAGAGAAAATCAACTAGTCAGTTATAAGTAGACCCACATCAGATTAACGGTGGATTTTTCAGCAGAAACTTTAAAGGCTAGGGAAAATGAGATGATATATTCAAAGGGATGAAAGATAACAACTGCTAGACAAGGATACTACACCCAACAAATTTCTCCCTCATAAATGAAGAAGAAATCAAGTTTTTTTCCAGACCAGTAAAAGCTAATGGAATTAATCACAAATAGACAGGCTCTATAAGAAATTCTTAAGGAACTCCTATACCTGGACATAAAATGGTTATATCTACCTTTATGAATATACACAAAAGCATAAAACCCAGAGTAGAGCAAACACACTACTAATAAAGTGAAAGAACTCAAATGTTACCACTACAGGAAAACCACAAAATCACAGCGATAAACAATGAGAAAAATGAGAACAAGGAATACAAAGAACCATCACAAATTAATTAATAAAAGGACAGGAATAACCTGTCACATATCAATAATAACATTGAATGTAAACAGATTAAACTTTCCACTTAAATGATACAGACTACAAAGAGATTTTAAACAATGATCAAACTATATTTTGCCTATAAGTAACTATCTTCGCCTGTAAAGACACATAGGGATTAAAAGTAAAGGATGAATAAAGATATTTCCTACCAATGGAAATCAAATTTGACCAGAGGTAGCTATGCTTATATCAGATAAAACAGATTTTAAGTCAAACGCACTAAAAATAAAGCAAGCAGGTCATTACATAACAATAGCATGTCTATTCAGCAACAGGATTTGGAGTTCTGGACATATATGCACCCAACATTGGAACACCTAGGTACATAAAACAAATATTATCAGGTTTAACAGGAGAGACAGACTTCAATTTAATAACAGTTGTAAGCTTCAACACACCACTCTCATAATGGATAGACCATGCAGACAGAAAACTAGCAAAGACATATTGGATTTAAAACTCGAGACCAAATTGACCTAGCAGACATTTACAGAACACTGTACCCTAAAGCTGAAGAATACACATCTTTCTCCTCAGTATGTGGAGCATTCTCAAGAACAGACCATATTTAATGCCACAAAACATGTCTTAAAATATTTTTAAAAAATTGAAATTGTATCAATTTTCCTCACAGATCACTATGGAATAAAAGTAGTAATTAGTAAGAGAAGCATTTTAGAAACTATAAAAATACATGGAAATGAAGCATCAAATGCCTGAAAAATCAATGGGACAATAAATATATTAAAAAATATTCTTTGAAACAAATAAAAATCAAAACATAACATACCAAATAGTGCTAAGAGGGAAGCTTATGACAATATGTCTATGTCAAAAAGTAGAAAGATTTCAAACATATAATTTAATGATGTACCTCAAGAAACTATAAAAGAAAGAGCAAACCAAATCTAAAATTAGTGAAAGAAAATAAACAAAAAGATTAAAGCAGAACTAAATAAAATAGTGACTGAAAAATACAAAAGATTTAAAAAAGTGGTTTTTTTTTTGAAAAGATAGAAAAGTATAAACCACTAGAAAAACCAACCAACAAAAAGATAGAAGATCCAAATAAACAACATCAAAAATAAAAGATACATTAAAATGGATACCATAAAAATTTTAAAAAATCATCAGAAACTATTGTGAATAATTATATACTCATAAACTAGAAAACATAGATGAAATAGAGAAATTCATGGACATGTACACTCTATCAAGTTAAAGTCAGGAAGAAATAGAAAAAATGAACAGACCTCTCATGGGTAATGTAATTGAATCAGTAACAAAAGTCTCTCAACAAATAAGACTCCAGTTCTCAATAGTGTCATGACCGAATTCAACTTACAATGAAGAACTATAAATAACACCAATTCTCCTCAAGCCATATATATGAAAAAATTAAAGAGGAGATATTTCTCCCTAACTCATTTAGTAAGGCAAGCATTGCCAAAGCCAGACAAAAATGCAAAAACAACAGCAACAAAACCCCAGAGGCCATTATCCTAGATGAACAAAGACACAAAAATTATCAATGAATTACTAGATAACCAAGTCCAAAGGATACCAAAATATAATACTTCATGATCAAGTGGGATTTATCCTAGAAACGCAAGAGTAGTTCAACTTATTCAAATAAAGAACTACGATACATCACATAAACAGAATGAAAGACAAAAACCATGTGATAATCTCAATAGATACAGAAAAGGCATTTGATAAAAATCAGCACTGCTTATAATAGAAACTCTCATAAAGTCCTCTTTATTTGTTGTATCTGTGCCAGTTTTTTATACAAAAATGAAGCTAGCATCATAGAATGAATTTGCGAGGAATTCCTCCTGGATTTTTTAGAAAAGTTTCAGTAAGATTGTTACCAGCTCTTCTTCGTATGTTGGTTAAAATTCAGCTGTACCTCCATCTGGTCCAGGGCTTCTTCTGATTGGTAGTTATTTTGTATTACTAATTCAATTTTGGAACTCATTGTTGGTCTGTCCTGGTATTGTTTCTTCCTGGTTCAATTTTGGGAGGTTTTATTCCTTCAAGAATTTATCTGTTTCTTCTAGGTTTTCTACTTTGTGTGCATAGAGGTGTTCATAATAGTTTATTAGGGCTCCTTGTATTTCTGTGCAGTCAGTGATAATGTCACCTTTGTCATTTCTGATTCTTCTTATTTGAATCTTTTCTCTGTTTTTCTTTACTAGTCTCGCTAGTGCTCTATTAATCTTATTTATTATTTCAGCTAACTAACTTTTGGTTCTGTTCATCTTTTGTATAGATCATTGCCTTAATTTCTTAATTTCATTTGGTTCAGTTTTGACTTTGGTTATTTTCTTCTGCTAGTTTTGGGTATGGTTTGCTCTTGTTTTTTCTAGTTCCTCTCAGTGTGATGTTAGGTTATTAATTTTCATTCTTTCTAACATTTTGATATCGATTTTTAGCACTGTAAACTGTCCCTGTACTATCACCCCTATTCAACACATTACTGGAGCCTTAACCAGAACAATTGGGCAAGAGAAAGAAATAAAAGGCATCCAAATAGAAAGATAGGAAATCAAACTGTCTCTTTTCACAGATGATATGATTCTATACCTGGAAAAACCCCATGGTATCTGCCCACTGATGCTGAGAACTGATAAAATACTTCAGTAAAGTTTCAAATTACAAAATCAATGTACTAAAATTGTAGTTTTTCTATACACCAATAACCACCAAACTGAGTAAAATCAAGAAGGCAGTCCCATTCACAAAAGTCACAAACAGAATAAAATACCTAGAAATCGAGTTAATCATGGAGGTTAGAGTTCTCCACAAT
The DNA here is from genome assembly GCF_007565055.1 of Rhinopithecus roxellana. NCBI lineage: Eukaryota > Metazoa > Chordata > Mammalia > Primates > Cercopithecidae > Rhinopithecus > Rhinopithecus roxellana. The sequence continues at coordinate 65,797,850 of NC_044551.1, forward strand.
GAGAATTACCAAACACTACTCAAACAATTGAGAGATGATACAAACAAATTGAAAAATATTTCATGCTCCAAGATAGGAAAAGCCAATATATTTCAAATAACCAAAGCAATACACTGATTCCATGCTATCATAATACCAAAACCATTTTTTTTATGGAATTAGGAAAAAAGTTCTTAAAAATCCCCTATATAAACCAAATAGATCTTGAATAGCCAAAATAATCCAAAACAAAAGAGCAAAGCTGGAGGCATCACGTTTCCTGACTTCAAACTATACTTCAAGGCTATAGTAACCAAAACAGCATGGTAATGGTAGAAAAGAACACATATAGAACGATGGAATAAGTTAGAGAACCCAGAAATAAAGTCACAAGCCTAAAACCATTTGGTCTTCAACAAAATCAACAATAACAATTAAAGAGAAAGGACTCCATATTCAATGACTGGTGCTTCAATGACTGGCTTGCAATATGCAGAAGATTGAAAATGGATTTTTTTCCTTCGCCATATACAAAAATCAACTCAAAATGGGTTAAGGAGTTAAAACCTAAGAATTTAAAAACCATTCATGAAAACCTAGGAAATAAAATACCATCTGTACATAGGCCAAGACAAAGACTTTGTGACAAAGACTCCAAGCAATTGCAGTAAAAATAAAAATTGACAAGTGAGACTTAATTAAACTAAAGAGCTTCTGCACAGCAAAATAAACTACAAACAGATCTACAACATGGAAAACAAATTTGCAAATTATGAATCCAACTATTATCTAATATCCAGAATCTATAAAGAATGCAAACAAATCAACAAGCCAAAAAACAACCCATTAAAAAATGGGTAAAGACATGAACAAACACTTCTCAAAAGAAGACATATTCATGGCTAACAAGCATATGAAAAAATGCTCAACATCACTGATCATTAGAGAAATGTAAATCAAAACCACAATTAAATACCATGACACCAGTCAAAAGGGCTATTATTAAAAGGTAATAAAATAAAATAAAAATAAATAAAAGTAGATTTTGTCTTGTCAAAGTTGCAGAGAAAAGTTCCACTGTTGGTGGGAAGGTAGTTATTTTAGCTACTGTGGTAAAGAGTTTGAAGATTTCTTAAAGAACTTAAACAGAACTGCCATATGACTCAGCAGTACCATTATTGGGTATATACCCAAAGGAAAATAAATCATTCTACCATAAAACACATGCATTCTTATGTTCACTGCAGCACTTTTCACACTAGTGAAGACACAGAATTGACCTACATGCTCATCACAGTGGACTCGATAAAGAAAATGTGGTAACTACAACCTATGAAATACTATGAAGCCATAATAATAATAATAATAATAATAATAATAATAATAATAATAATAAAATCTTGTCATTTGTAGCAACATGGATGAAGCTAGAAACTTCATCCTAAGTGAATTAACTGAATTATTATCCTAAGTGAATTAAGGCAGGAATAGAAAACCAAATTTGGCATGTTCTTAAATGGCAGCTAAACCTTAAGTACCCATGGATATAAACATGGGGACAATAGACACCAGAGCTTACTTGAGGCTGGAGGGTGAGAAGAGGGTGAAGACTGAAAAACTACCTATCATTTACTGTGCTCACTTCCTGAGTAACAAAATAATTTGTATGCCAAATCCCAGTGTCACACAATTGGCCCGTTAACAAACCTGCATATCTATTCCCTGAACCTAAAATAAAATTTGAAAAAAAAATTGTATACATATATATACATATTTAGTTGTAAAATTGTATACACACACACACACACACACATATATATAGTTAATATATTATTTTTACTTCATGGCTCTTGATAGTTTTGTTTTTGTACTAACCATATGAGGTTCAATATTTTTCCCTACATACTGATGAGATTTACTCCTTCTAATAGCTGCTTCATTCTCACAGCACATTACATATATAAAACCATAATTTCCTAATTCAAATACCATTTACTTTTGATTTATAATCTCTATGACTGAAAACCCACTACTGAACTTAAGAAACTTGTTTTATTTTATTTTAGTTTATTCTGTTTATTTCTTTGTTTGTTTTGAGACAGAGTCTATTTCTGTCATCCAGGCTAGAGTGCAGTGGTGTGATCACTGCTCACTGCAACCTCAACCTCTTAGGCTCGAATGATCCTCCCTCCTCAGCCTCTGCAGCAGCTGGGACCACAGGTGTGTGCCATCATGCCCAGCATTTTTTGTTATTTTTTGTAGAGACGGGGTTTGCCATGTTGCCCAGGCTGATCTCAAACTCCTAGGCTCAGGTGATGTTTCTGCCTTGGCCTCTGAAAATGCTGGTGTTACAGGCATGAGCCACCAAACCTGGCCAATTTGTTTTAATAAAGCAAGTTAATAGGTATATCTTTTCCCTTTGAGTGTTGATAATCAAATTAAAGTCATACAATATTAAAATTTTTGCCTACCTGCTCAAAACATAACTTTGTACTCAGCTACTTGCCTAGAAAGATACTACGGATACAGTCAGGTTTTTATTATTATTAATTGTTATTATTATCATTCTTATTTTCAACTAGTCTTTGCTTTTTTTTTTCTTTTCAACTGCAAAGGTTAAAAAGTTTATACAGAAACACTAGATTCGTATTAAGCAGTAGAGAAATAAAGAGGTGAGCATTACATTCTGTTGCTATATTCATGATAATAAAATTTATTATCCTGCCATGGATTCTTAACATTCAATTTGTAACCCCATAAGAACTATATGTATATATGTATTAATCTGTTTTCTTTCCATGGAGCTCTCAAAGGTAGATATTTCCTTTTCTCTATTTGAACAGGTATATGTAAGCCCAATTATTTTTTCTACTGGTACAGAAAAGTGGAAAGTTTTATAATAAACACACCATTGTTATTGTATTAGAAATATTGTATAATAATTACAACTGTGAGATTTGAAAGAGACAGCTTCCAATCTCTAGAAATTACTAGCTATGTGGCTATGGAGAAGTTACTTAATTTCTCTAATTCTGTTTTCTCATATGAGGATTAAAGCAGTACTACCTCATTTGGTTGGTGCAACAATAAATTATTTAACAAATGTAAAATATTTAGTATAGTGCTTGAATTACACTAAGCCAACTGATTTTAGTGTATATAAAGAAATACTCATATATATTAGCTAATTAACAGTCAATAGCTTCATTGGAAAGCTATCTGATTAATGGAAAGGCAAACTGCACATAATTAAGATATGCAGGGGTATATAGACCTTATCACTACAAAGAATTAAAATTTGGAAGGAGAGTATTCACATATACATTTAATGTAAAATAAATATTATTATCATTCTTATATTTTTACATTCCTACATATAGAGTAAAAACATATTAAAGGGAATACAGGCAGAAACAAATCTGCACTTAACATTTGACTTTTACTTGATATGTATATAGTTGTAATTAAATTTAATAAACGCCATTTAAAAGTATAATTTATTTAAAGTTGGTATTTAGAGTTATTTATATTCCTGAATTATTTAAATTCTACTGATTAGAGAAATGAAGTTGTGTATTTGAAATATACCAAGAATATATGAGTACCCTCTAGTGGTAAAACAGGAGGTAAGCAACAAACTGTGGGAGAAAGTTATTTAAAGTAGGTCAGAACACATGGCCACAATAAGCTTATAAAATAGAAAAGGTTATGGCCACAGTCAATAAATATAAAAGAGCTCATGTCTTCATTATTCTGAGTATAGGTTTTTAAACACTAAAATACTTGAGTAGCTACAAACAGGGGACCAAGGTACTTCTGCCAAAAATATGCTTCTGATCATGTTTCTGTATAAAGAAGACACAATAATGAACACACAAGCAAATTCTAGAATCCTAAATGTTGGAGTTTTTGGAATGTAACCCTCATATTGGCACAAATAATAGGAATGCTACACAACTGTGGAAAAAGGGTTGGGTATGGCAAATACCATATAATGTATAGAAGTAAGCATTTTGCAAACTGTATTGTCACAGACTTTCCCTGAGGTATAACAGCAATCATTAAAGAAATAATAATTTATTTTGAAAGACACTGCTTTAGTTATCCTAGAAATAATTGTGAGACAAATTGAACCTTGACCACGGCTACATACTTAGTAAGAGATGGAAGCAAGAGTTCAAATTCATGACCATTTGGAAACAGAATTCAAACTTAACAAAAGAAAAGATGATATCTCAAAATATTTGTTAAGAAAGTATATTTGGGATGAATGGTGTAATAGTGCCTAAGGAAATAAAACAGTAAACATCCCGATAAAAGAAGTTTATGAAATCCCAAGTTGTATCAAATGAGTTAAAATTAGCAGTATGTGAAAACTATGTCTTCCATTTAAGTATTATGAGCAAAAAACACCAAGCAAAAGAATCCACACATAATCAAAAAACCAAAAAAGACAAAAGTGCATTTTTAGCTACGGGACTAAAGATTTTGCTAAAATTTATATATAAAAATTGTTATTGATACCAAAATGAACTGACCAAATTAATTATGCATGCATATGTGTATATATTGCATGTGGACATCTTTTCAAAGTATAAATACCATAATTCACAAGAATCTGTGTCTGTCAATTTAATTCACTTGAGAATTCAATCTCTACTTTTACTGATAAAGGTTCACTAGGCTTTCATCACAGGAATTTGAGCAATGCAATGGCAGAAAAAAAATATAATAATAATTACACTGGAGTACTTGAAGTAGTTTCAAAGACTTCGAGGCCAACTATAAAGTTAGAGGCCAAACAGCCTTCCCTTGCCCTCTCTTCGGACACCAACAGTAAGTTCAGGGAGTTCCCAAACCACTCTCAGATTCAACAATTTGTTAAGATGATTCAGAATTTACTGAAAGCTATTTAATTCATAGTTATAGCTTATAAAAGAATAGAAGGATACAGATTAAAATTAGCCAAAGAAAAAGAGGCAAGGGCAGAGTTCATAAGGGTTCCAAACATAGGGCTCTGCTGTTCTTTCCCTGTGGTACAGGGGTCTTGGCAGGGGGTTTTCTGATAAGTATTAATATATCCTGCTTTCAAGCACTTCTTAAATTCCCACGGTGATTCCCATAGGGCAATGTCCCATATGGACATGTCTTTAATGAGCCGTTGTGCATGACCCTATGACCAGTCCATCACTTATCAGCTTTGAGTCAGTAAAAACCAAAACGTAAGGGCAAACCACATGTAATACAGCCCACAGAGCTGATTTGCCTTTATCTTCTTAAATCAGAGTACCTGTTTCCAAATAGCATACTACCTGTTCACCTTGGAACTGCCACCATACACCAAACAACGTTTTGTTGGTCAGCAAAGAGCTGTGAGTTAGTTTCTGTCTAAGTGACCAAGTGCTCACTGTGTCTGACAGCTCCTCAGGGGGATTCAGAATCATTCCTAAGGGAACAGAGCTTGCCTCTTCAGGAGCACCTTCTTGTATTCTCCTGGTAGCATGTTCCGGTGTACACCATTTCCACTTAATTAAGGATCACTTATGGATACTGTTTTCTTTATTAGACTGTTTCTTTGATATCACCCAAGACATTATGGGAATAATAAGTTTCATGGTTACATTATGTCCTTTAGACGTAGAGAGGCAGTTTTAATTAATGTTCAATAGCAAACTAATAATTTCCTCCCAAATAGAAATGTTCTGGTCCAAAATCTCATAGTTGTTTCCGAGTGGCACTCACAGACTTTTGCGGTAATCTCTAGTCTGTCTTCCACACAGAGTTACTATACAGCAAAGTAACAACCTGGGAGGGCTTGTGCAATCTTATGGTTCCCGTTTGCTATAGCCAATTGATCTCTGGGAAAAGGTTGGTTTACACGCATTTTGCTTTATAATACTAGGCAGGGGACACATTCACCAGTCAGACCCAATATCCATTCCCATAATATATTTAGGGAAAGAAAACAAAACCACTTTACACGAAGTTTGTTCAAACATATCCATTTGTATCTATTTATTACTGTATCCTTCATCAAAATGTTGTAACCACAGAACATGGAATTTCCATTTCAAGAAGTCTGAGATTTGTTTCTACCCTCTACCTGTCTTAACATTTCACCCAGTCATATGCAGTTAGCCTTGGATTTCCAGTGAAGGGCCCATAACTACTTGTCTGCTCTTATCTTGATTAGATTGCAGACTTACTGTACCAGACAATTGAAGGTTAGGTTTCCATCTTTGCCTATAACTTTAAATTTCTTTAAAGTATAGCAAACATGCAGATTTGTTTAGATTTCTTCAACCTTGTGAAATCAGAAGGGTCTATTTGTCCATCCAACTTCAGAGAGTGTTATATTAAGATATCTGTTTTGATTTCATCAATTTCTACTGTATTTACTCCTCTTCTTAGTAACTCTAAAAATGAAGATGTCCAGGCTGATGGATGAAACCCTTTACTCTCTTATCTCGCCTTCTCCATTCTTTTGCAAATTTGCTCAATCTTGTTCACTGTCTTCTTAGCATAAATTTTCTCTTTGGTAGTGGCTCTAAGGCTAGAGGTCAAAGCTCTGACCTGCCAAGATCCAAGGTTGGCCAATCATCAGGCTCCACACAAATATTCTCTTATTTTAGTTATTATAGATAACATTTAACAGATATTTCAAATTTTGCTTTTTTTCTTCGTGAGGCAACTCCTCAGAAGTTAGACCCATCATTTCTAAATTTCATTGGTAACTTTTGCTCCAGTAACTGATTGCAGCCTAGCTACAGTTCCACAAAATGGGACACCTCAAAGCCATGCAGGAATAAGACATTTGTCTTTCCTTCCCTCACATCCTTCTTTGCAAACCACATATTTCAATAAGCTAGGATTATTTTTAGCACATCCCATTTCTCATAGCAAATGCTCAGATAACCAAACTGTAAAGTTTGAGGGCAAAATCCTCCACAGAAGTGCTTTCACTTATAATGCCATCTGAAAATTTGGAGGGTTTCCAAAAAGACCCTTAAGTTTTAATACTTTGCTAGAACTAGTCACATAACTCACTGAAAGTAATTATTCTCAAAGCTCTGATACAGTTTAAAATTAGGCTAAAGAAGATATAGAAATGTTCCAAATGAAATTCTTTTTTTTTTTTTTTTTTTTTTTTTTTTTTTTTTTTTTTTTTTTTTTGAGACGGAGTTTAGCTCTGTCGCTCAGGCTAGAGCACAGTGGCCAGATCTCAGCTCACTGCAAGCTCCGCCTCCCGGGTTTATGCCATTCTCCTGCCTCAGCCTCCTGAGTAGCTGGGACTACAGGTGCCCGCCACCTCACCAGGCCAGTTTTCTGTATTTTTTAGTAGAGACGGGGTTTCACTGGGTTAGCCAGGATGGTCTTGATCTCCTGACCTCGTGATCTTCCCGTCTTGGCCTCCCAAAGTGCCCAAATGAAATTCTTTTGTTGTCCTCTCTTTGGAGAGGCAGAGCACATTGCTTTTGAGATATCAATGTGCAACAATGCACACAGAGTACTGCCAAATGATGAGAATCACTCAATCCTTCCTTTGGAGTTTTACTGGGGATCCCTTGGGTAGACATAATTGATTTATTACTTTTCCATGTGATTTAGCTCAGCCTCCGAGTTGACTCATGTGCCCCCAACCTAAGCCTTGTTGTTGGTCTTTCTGGCATGATTAGCCACAACTCTAAAGACATAGAGGTTTAGCCATCCCCACCTGAAACAAAGGCACTCTTACTAGGTAAGAACTATATTACCTACAAGAAACTGAGGCCAAATGCCAGATATCTCTTTTGGAATGACATTGACATACACAGTTGATCATCACAATGTATTAGACTGAGAGGCTGGTAGGATTTCATGTGGAGACCTACCATATGAACTTTATCTTGTACTAACAAGTGCCTGGGAAAACAAGTTTAGTTTATAATGTGGAACTTTATTCAAAAATAGTGAGACAGCTTTATACCTTTACCATATGTTAAGTGTGAAGAAACTTGAATGTGTATGTTTGTGTACATTCAGTCAGCCTGTCATATCCATGGGTTTTGCACCCACTGATTCAAGAAACCATAGATCAAAAGTAATAAAGAAATAAAAAATAGAAAATAATACAAATACAAATATAGTATAACTATTTACATTAAATTTATAATATATTAGGTAATATAAGTAATCTAGAGGTAATTTAAAACATTTAGAAAAGTATGGGTAGGTTATGTGCAAACTCCATGACATTTTATATATGAAGCTTGAGCATTTATGGATTTTTGTATTTCTGCAGGTTCCTGAAACCCGTACTCCACTGATACCAAGGAACAACTATACATACACACACACACACACACACACATATATACACATACATACACACACATATATATATGTATATTTTTTTCCTCTAGCTACTGTGTACACAATTGATTTCTTAAAGGTGAAAGTGGAAGCTGGACAGCCAGTTGGAAATCCATTGCAGAAATTCAAGTTAAAATAGATGCCCAGAAATGGTGGATAATATATATGACTATAATAATCTGAAAAGTGGCATTGGTGATGAGCTCTATATGGAAAGATATTGAACAGACTATGATATTATTTTGTATACACAGAAGGATAAATACTGAACAGTTGGAATGCCTTGAAAGTGTAATTATTCCAGTAATTTCATTGGAGTTATAGATGAAAAAATAAGTAATAATTTTTTTAGTCTAAAAATGTAGATACATAATTAGTCTAAGCAGATACATAATTTTCAAGGGGAGAACCATATATGATAGTCAGGAAATATAAGCCCATCTGCACACACAACAAAAGTGGCAAGAAGGTACATGTTTTTGCTCCCATCCTTGGGAATATTTTATTAGTATGGGGCAAGAATGGCAATGGAACAGGGCACACTTGGAAAGCTTGCTTCCTCTATGTCTTAGTGTGTTTTGTGTTGCTATGGCAGAATATGATAGACTGAGTAATTTATAAAGAAAAAAAATAAACATTTTTTGGCTCATGGTCTAAAGGCTGGGAAGTCCTAGAACATAAAACCAGCATCTGATGAGAACCTTCTTGTTGAATCTAAGTCATCCCATGGAATAAGGTGGATGGGCAAGAAAGAAACTGTGAGAACAAGAGAGTAAGAGGGGGCTGAAGTTAATTTTGTAACAATCCACTCCTGTGATAACTAACTCACTTTTACAATGACGACATTAATGCACTAATGAGAGCAGAGCCCACATGACCTCTAATTAAGTCATGCCCCTCAATCCTGTTGCATTGGGGATTAAGTTTCCAACACAGGAACTTTGAGGGACTCATTTAAAGCTTGGCAGTGCTCGAAGGTCTTAAGAGGTTAAACTAGGGCTCTGAGCTTTGTAAAGCTATCAATATTTGTAGCACATGCGAGGTGCTGAAACATGGAGTACACTTTAAAGTCAGAGTTAGCAATTAAGGCAGAAAGTCAGCGTGTATATAAAACATTTGTGAAGTTTGTTGAAACTGAAGAGACGGTTTTTCAGATGGGTGGTGGGTATATGCAGGCACCTGGAGAAAGACAGATATTCTAAAGTCAGTGGTAGAAAAATGCTCTGGTTAGAAATACAAAAATCTTCATTTCTTTTTAGGATTATCCACTAACCTTTTGTGATAGGCTGAAAAATGCCTTCCCCTTGCCAAAGACAGACATGTCCCTTATCCCTGAAAACTATATTTTGCTTCACATGGCAAAGGACATTTGCAGGTGTAATTAAGGAACACAAAATGGAAAGATTATTCTGGATAATTCAGGTGGGCCATGACAGTATTGAAGTTTACATAAGCCCTCTGATTGTAGAACACAGTAATAGCTTAAAACAATCTCTCTACATTTCTATTTTCTGGAAAAATGGCTACTGCAAAAAATCCCTCTTCTCTATGTGACTTAGACAAAACTCACAGATCACACTCCCTTGTTTACACGTAACAACATCAGACACACACTTTATTAATTGTTCTTATTTACCCCATAAATGATTAGTTGAACTGTTTTGCCCACACTGATCAATCAGAACAAAATCATTCTTAGCCAGACCTTAGTTAAAATTCTCTCTTTCCCCAGGACCCTCAACTTCGACCACGCTCAGCAAACACAACCCTCCTTAAGCGGCTGTCTTAGGAAATACCCTGGCCTCAGGGTTAAACATTCTCTGATCTACTACCTAAGCACACTACCCTTTTATTACACTTCCTCACACCCTCTATCTTTGTTTACTTCTCCCATCAAAAAAAAAAAAAAAAAAAAATCTTATTTTGCCTGACTCCTGAGACACTTGTATGTTTTATTCTTAGTGTATTTCTCCCTATTGCAGTAATATTTTCAAATAGCATTCTGGTTTCCTTTTACCTGACTCCAAACTTGTTTATAGTTGTACAGCCCAATGTAATGACAAGATTGCTTACAGCAGGGAAGCAGTAAAGTTGGACTGAGAGAGAAGATGTGATGACAGAAGCAGAGGCTGGAGTGAGGCCAACACAAGGTGCCATGACCATGAAATGCAGGCAACTTCCAGAGTCTAGAAAAGGCCAGGGAATGGGTTCTCCCCTAGAGCCTCCAGAAGGAAACAGGCCAGTAGATGCCTTGACTTTAGCCCTGAGAAACTGATTTTTCTATTTCTGACCTGCAGAACCTCTAAGATAATAAATATATGTTGTTTGAAGCCACTAAATTTGTGGTAATTCATTACAGCAACAATGGGAAATTAATTCACTCCTGCTGTAAGTTTGACCAAAATATTTTGAAATTTCTCTGTGTGTAAAATGACTGCATTTGGATGGGTTAATTTCTACGGATATTTTAAAGTCTAATCTTCTGTGATAGTATTGTGATCAAGACTAAGCAGCACCGTTTTGCAAGTTTGAATGTAGACATTAGAAATCATGGATCAAGGCCTGGCATGGTGACTCACACCTATAATCCCAGCACTTTGGGAGGCTGAGGTGAGTGGATCACTTGAGGGCAGGTGTTCAAGACCAGTGTGAGTGGTTAACATGGAAAAACCCCATCTCTACTAAAAATACGAAAATTAGCCAGACATGGTGGTGTGCACCTGTAGTCCCAGCTACTTGGCAGGCTGAGGCATTAGAATTGCTTGAGCCCAGGAGATGGAAGTTGCAATGAGCTGAGATCATGCTACTGCACTCTAGGCTGGGTGACAAGGGAGACTCTATCTCAAAATAGAGTCTATATATATAGATAGATGTTCTCTATCTATCTATCTATCTATCTATCTATCTATCTATCTATCTATCAAGTACATCAACTGGAAGATGGTTTGGTCTAAGTAGAAAAGGTGGTATAAATGTGCTAAGAAGAATGAGGGCATTTCAAATTTTTGGTGTCATGTGCTTATGATTAAATCAGAAAAAGACTAGGCAGCTATGATACAATAGAAACATGGGATTATAAGGATTCAGAAACAAAACCCAATTAGCAAATAAATTAAAAACTTACATAACCAGAGGAAGAGCTCAGTCACCAAGATAGTGGTTGAGAGGTAATGCTAGCAGCAGCAAATCCAATAGGTCTTCAGCAAACTTGATTCTGTCCCTTCCATCCCTTGACTTGGGGTTTTTATACTTTGGCTTGCTTCCGGGCTTTGCATCTCTCCTGTCTTAATTCTTCCTTTGGGGTGAGCTGTCTGCACGCTCAGTGACCTGGCAGCACTTGGGAGGGGTGCATGCACAGTGCGTTTACTGAAGTTGTGCACATGCTCATTTGAGGCATTTTTCCTTGACCAGTCAAGCGTTCCTAAACTAAGGTCGTAGACCAATTAAACTCTGCCATTTTGCCTTTAATGCTCATGCTTACGCCCATTCACCCAACTCCTGAGATCTTATCTGGAAGCTGCTGATCATGTTTCAGGTGTTTTCTACCTACTAGAAGAGTGCTTTTCCCTGGCTGGCTGCAACCCATTATTATTCTAGAGACAGTTTAACAACTATCTGACCATCACTGATGGTCACCTGACATTCCTGGTTGGTGGGAGCATGGCAGGAGGCCCTCTTCTGCCCTGCTCATGTCTGCCTAACTACTTACTTTAACAGTAAAAATGGGAGCAACAGCCAGGATGACTTCATGGAGACGCCATTCTCTATTCCTCTCAGATTCAGAATTAGGTAGACCACAGATTTCAGTGGGCTATTTACGAGGTCCAGCCCAAGCCTGGAAATGTGAGCTGCAGAGGTGGAACTCATGTAGTTCAGGAAGCAAAATAATTTTAGAACCATGTCAGGAAAGTGCAGAGCTGTGGCAATGTGTCAGTGTCACAAAAGCATAACCTTTTGTGTGAACTTCTGATAAAGCAGCAGTAATTACCGCAAATTACCATTAACATATTTCAAAAAAGTAAGCCAATTAGTGATATTTTTAAGCTTCTCACAAGTCCTAGGACTTGGAAAATTATATATTCTTATGAATAAGATGCCTCTTAAAATACTGATATTTTTATACAAATTTATGTGTGAACGTGTGTGTGTGTGTGTATTATAAAGGGACATGAGCTTCTTACGAAGTGATATGGTTGTGTTAGTTGGCTCAGACCATCACAACAAAATACAAGAGACTGGATGCATTAAACAACAGAAGTGTGCTTTCTCTCTGTTGTGGAGATTAGAAGTCTGAGATAACCGGGCGCGGTGGCTCAAGCCTGTAATCCCAGCACTTTGGGAGGCCGAGACGGGCGGATCACGAGGTCAGGAGATCGAGACCATCCTGGCTAACATGGTGAAACCCCGTCTCTACTAAAAAAAATACAAAAAACTAGCCAGGTGAGGTGGTGGGCGCCTGCAGTCCCAGCTACTCGGGAGGCTGAGGCAGGAGAATGGCGTAAACCCGGGAGGCAGAGCTTGCAGTGAGCTGAGATCCGGCCACTGCACTCCAGCCCGGGCGACAGAGCGAGACTCCGTCTCAAAAAAAAAAAGAAGTCTGAGATAAAGGTGCCAGCCCAGTTGGGTTGTGGTGGAGTCTCTTCCTGGCTACAGACTGTTCACCATATCCTCACCAGTGGAAAGAGAACTCTGGAATCTCTTTCTCTTATGAAAAGGGAATCAGTTCTATCTTATCAAGGATCCATTCTTAAGACTTAATTTAACCTTAATCACTTCCTTAAAGGCTCTATCTCCAATACACTCACATGAAGGGTTAAGGATTCAATAAGTGAATTGTGGGAGAACAGGATTCCATCCACGCCAAATATAGTGTGAACATATCATGCATACTTAATTTAGGATTTTATAGCATTGCATTAAATAAATCCTGCTTATTTTGGTAAAAACAAGGTAAAAATACGTAATATAAACAAACATATCTATATTCTTACTCCCCAAGAGCAGATAATATGGTAGCATCTTTCAGTACTATTATATTTCTATTGATGCTAACTTTATAGATTAAAAAAATTTAAAAATTAATGTTAGAGAACATATTATTTCTCTATCATAATAAGCTTTACCAAAATAATGTTTTAATGAATTTAAAATATATTAAAGAATATGTGGGCAAAAAAATGGGTGGGTATAAATATACATGCCAGCACCTTTTTCATCTTTCAGGAATCCCTCTGATCACTCGTTTCTTCACAAGAAGAGGACATAATAATCCAATACATCAGGTTCTCTCTACTACCTACTCTGATATTCTGTCTTTATATCAGAGCCTTTTAGTACGACCAGGATCACTGGTTTCCACAAATGGGTTCCAGGTACACCAAGACACAGATGCCCTCAGTGAGTGTGTGGTCTCCTGAGTGGGCTGCGGGCACTGAGGGCTTCGTGTGCTGCAACCTGAAAACATCTGGGAATCGTTGCTTAAGTCTTACGTTATAAAAATACGGTGGTGAACATATTTGTGAGCAAACTTTCAGTGTTTCATCTATTTTATTAAGATAAATTCCCAGAAGTAAATGACTGGATAAGGAGATAAAGGCTTCCAAGCAAATGTTATGTATTACAAGGCAGCTTTTTATAAAAGTTGCATCAATTTACATCTACTATAATGGAGTGAACTGTATTCCCACAAATTCCTGTGTTGAAGCTAAAACCCAGGAATTTGGGGACAATACAATTCCCAAATTTCTGTATTTGGTGATAGGCCCTTTATGTAGGTAATCAGGGTTACATGAGGTCATAAGAGTGGGGTTCTAGTTCAATAGAACTGATGTTTATATAAGAGGGACAACAGTCTTGTTCTTTCTCTGCCTCTCTTCCATGCGGAGAGGAAAGACTCGTGAAAGCGTAGTGAAAAGGTTGCTGACTGCCCACCAGGAAGACAGTCTACATCAGTAACTATATTTTCTAGCATCTTGATCTTGGATTTTCAGTCTCCAGAACTAGGAGAAAATAAATGTCTGTTGTTTAAGTCACCCGATCTGTGTTATTAGGGCAGCTCATGCAGACTAATACAACGACCAACAAAGTATGGTCTCCATTATCCCACATAGCTACCTAATCTTGATTCAAATATTTAGAAAAAGAGATACACACACACACACACACACACACACACACACACACACACACACAGAAATACAGAGAGAGAGAGCGATCAAAGGAGACAGAGGGAGAAGGAGAAACAAAGTTAAATAAACTTAACTATAATATCTTTGATACTATATAAATTCATAAAAGATATTTCATAAAAATGACTTTAAATCAATTCATTTTAATTATCAATTAGCATTAATTTTACCTGCATGTTATTTAAACTTAGAGAGACTGGAACACTCTGACCTGTTTAATGCATATTGCAATTGCCAAAGAAGGTAGTATTTCAAGGACAAACATACCTTTATAGATTTATTCTGGAGTTAATTACTAAGCGTGTAAAGAGGAAATTTTGAAGAAACAACTTTTGTCAATAAAGAGGTTTGTTAACATATTTTAGGAAAAGTGAATTGGTTTTGAGGCAGACAAAAAGCATTCTCAAAAGCTACCAGTAGATGGTGGAACAGGAGTTACCAAAATTGAGAAAACATCCATGTGTATTTTATTTGCTCAATAATTACCTTTTGCTTTCTTTGTTCTGATGAGGATTTTTTTTCTATTTTAATAAAATGTGACTTTAGGCCAGTCCAAGTGCAGTGGTGTTTACAACTAATTGATCATAATCAGTTACAGAGTTATTTGTTCCTTCTCCACTTCCACTGCTTCACTTGACAAACCTATATATATATATATATATATATATATATGCACACACATACATATATATATATGTGTGGTGTGTGTGTTATTTCGATATTAGTCTATGCATGTATAAAGTATACTTTTATGTTCTATGTAGTGGTTTTAAGTTGTAATTTTTTAAACAGAAAAGCATGAAAGATATTACACTTTATTTTTTCCCCTTTGTATCATCTAGTCACACATTTCAGGCAAAGTTTGCTTGTCTGTATGTCTTAATACTTCTTATATTATATTTCCATAGTATATATGTGTCTTTTTCTTTTAAATAGAGAACACCCACTTTTATCAATCTAAGTTATAAAAATGACATAGAAACATAAAAGAGAACGATTAAATTACAATTTAATCCATACTGGTCTATGTTAAAATACTTTTTACGATATAAATGTCTTTCTATGGTCGGATTAATCAATGTGCTTGCTTTCCCTGTAGTATTAATAATATATGTTCAAGTATTTATACTGAATATGTACACAAAGTAATCAATTGTGATGTTCAACAATTATTTCCAGTTCTCAATTAGCAGTCTTATATAGGATCACCAGTCCCTATTCTTTTCTGATGTAAAGTGAAGCCCACAACCTATTTTTAACACATTGTTTTTCATTGAGTAGTTTTCTGAACCTGTATGAAATTCATCTGTTTATTTTTTCCTGGCAAAAATTTAACATTATTGATTAAATCCATTAATATTTGTTAAGAAAATAGGATAGTACCAGGTACCTATAAAGTACCTGATAAAATGTTATTAATCCTCACTAGTAATCCATGGAGTTGGCCTGACTAAATGTGAATCAGGCTTCTCTTCTCAAAGGCTCCTAAACTTTGGCGTACCCTAATATTAAGCAAGCACTAAGCATTAATATCTCTCTTCACAGCTCATTCCACTAATCTACTGACCATAGAAAGAAGCATTTCTTATTGAAGCACCGTGATTTTCCACTTGAGAGTTTTGCTGGCTTATCATGCTCTCCACAAAATTCCTACTAGTTCTATTTACCTGGGATATAGTAGAAAAGCCTTTTCCCTGTTTAATTGTGAGATGCTCGCAATCCTGAGATTTTCCAGTTATTCCTATTACAACAGCCTTTTAAAATAGAGTCTTTCCCTATCTATGTCTGGATTAGTTTCTATTTGACTATTCCTATGAATGTTTGCTACTGTCATTAGATCTAAAAATTGTTTTTTAGGATGTCACCTTTTATTATCTGATGTATAGTTATGGAAGCTCAGACTGACTAAGACATCTATCATGAATATGTCAGCAGCAATTTGATAATTTTGTTGTTATTGCTCTGTAAACATTTCCTACTTCTTCTTTAATCAAATTGTATGGCAATGTAGGAATTTCTTAACTCCTATTCTCTTGGATAACAGTTGTCATTTTATTCATGTTGGTTGTTTAAAGCTATGAATTTTATGTCTTTTTTTCTAATGGTTATCACTAAATGTTTGGCACAGAAATATGAATATATCATAATAAATATGTGGAACTAATTAATCCTAAGACAATAATATTACCATTATTTTATTTCTTGTGTTCCAAACACCTTCTACAATTCACCATCTGACATCTTATTATCTGGTATCTTCCATTCTGATTATTTAAAACATCATTAAAAGTTTACAATGTATGTGAGTAAATCACATTCTTTTTTCCTTATTACATCCCAGATATTTCCTCTTCTTTTGAAAAATTTCAAGTAAAATTTTCAGAGAGAGTTTGTTAGTAGCATTTTTTTTTTAGTATTCCAAGTCTAAAAAAAAAGTTTACTCAAGATGTCATATGTAAATTACAATTCAGTCAATAATATTTACATGGTTTCAAAGTTGAACTTGGAAAAATGTTACTTATCTTCTTAAATTCAGTGTTGCTCCTTAAAATTGTTACACCAATCACATTATCTTTCTTTCATTTGTAATAAAATCTCTTTGAGCTAAGGTCGTTCTGTAAATAAAATGATGACAGGTACCAACAATGCACACATTCTAAAGTGTGTTTTTAAACCATCTGTGCGGACTGTATTAAGAGGTTATAAGACTAGAATTCCTGATCTCTCCAATCTATCTTATAAAAAGTTTATATAAACCAACTAGGAGAGGACCTCTGTGGACCAAGGTATTATAGTCCTTGCAATTAGTGATTAGAAGTAGTATGTTTCCCATCTGGGTGCAGTGGCTCATGCCTGTAATCCCTGAACTCTGGGAGGCTGAGGCAAGTGGATCACCTGAGGCCAGGAGTTCAAGATCAGCCTGACCAACACAGAGAAACCCTGTCTCTACTAAAAATACAAAATTAGTCAGGCATGTAATCCCAGCTACTCAGGAGGCTGAGGCAGGAGAATTGCTTGAACCTGGGAGGCGGAGGTTGCGATGAGCTGAGATCACGCCATTGCACTCCAGCCTGGACAACGAAAGAAAGTGCACTCCAGACTGGACAATAAAAGTGAAAGCTTGTCTCAAAAAAAAAAAAAAAAAAAAAAAAAAGAAAGAAAGAAGAAGTAGTATATTTCCCTTTCATCAATGAAGTGAAAGGGGATTCACAGAGACCAACTACTGCATGAGTCCTGTTTCTGGGGTTTGACTAGTACTCAGAATGATCCCAAGCTGTATCTAGAGTGATCTGAGATGACAAACTAGAGAGAAAGAAAGGGTTAGTTGTGTTGCTACTATGGTCTACAAGACAATAGTGTATGTCTTCCACGGGCTAGGTGTAAAAGTAACCTGGTTTGGATTCCATCTCAAAAGGGACTTAAGTAAAGAGAAGATGGAATGATCTGACAGAGGGTTTGGTCGATGGAAATTCAGGAGCTGGTGATGGTTGTTACTAAGAAGAAATTTAAAAACACAAAGCACTCCTCAAAAGAGTGTGTGTCTATTTAAATGTCCATCAAATTCCAGAAGAAAACAACAACAGCAACAACAAACTTAGACAGTGTCAGCCTAATAAAATAGTGCTTTTTTTTGGTCATTCCCCTCATGTGAGGCAGCATCACTGGAGAGATCAGGAATCACCATATGTTACATGGAAGAAGCTGACAAACAAGAAAAACAAACAAATAAGAACACCGTGCTACCTCTATTCTACCTTGAAAATTTTATAAGACAGGAGCAATACAAAGTTAGAGAGAAGAGATCTAATTAGAAAGAGTTGAGGTTTTTAAAAATTACTTTCTGACCTCACGTATTAATTGCTATTTGCGAGGCTAAATATGACCTATCAGATTGCATTGTGACAAAGTAGGAACTAATCCACAGAGGATGTAAAAAAAAAAGTGTGGTTTAAGAAGATAAAGTCACTTTACCAGTGAACAACACGGTCCCAAATATTCAGTACAGTGATACAGTAATTATTAAGGCATTATCATTTCGGGAACTTGTTAAATATCAATGTTGCACATAGTACTGATAGATATTTTTAGTAAGTTGAAATTCAAGGTATTTACTTAAAACTTTAGAGAGATAAATGAATAATTATTTGAGTTTAATGAATGCCTAAATTCACCTTATAGATTTGCTGCTAATAATTGACTAATAAAAATACATGAGATCATAACAAAATTGATAACCTCATATATTCAGAGAGTAAGCATCTCTGAAAATTCTTTTCTATATAAAGGCAGTAAGAATCCTAGCAAAATTTCCAGCACCAACTTTTTCAAACTCTAGAAGTAATCTAAGTCTTGCAGCAATACAGAGAGATCTTACACAAGAAAACTGGCTGAAACTCAGCAAGAATGGCAAACTATGTGGTGTTTTAACGTCTCCTCCATCCCCATCTCTGCAGTACCAATGAAAACCAGCAGCCTGCAATCCCAGTGAAAACCCACAGCGGCAGCCACCAAAGAGAAAAACAGAAGCTCCTTAAAAGAATGTTTCCGGAGAACTGTCATTGACTTGGCTGGTGGTTTCCCCGAAGACACCAATGGTAAGCCTGTCTTTATACAAACTGACTTGAAGCTTACCTGTATGAAAGCCTTTTCCTCTAGGTTATTTGTCAAAAACAGTTACAGAAAATTGTTTAATATTATGGCTGTCTGAAGAAGTGAATAACAGTTTGGGCAAACACGAGGCTGACAGAAAACTGCAACGCAAAATCTGGAGTATGAATGTTCATAGAGGATTTTGTACATTCCAAAGTATTCCTGGGAATCCAGCAGGCCACAGACATGTTGTGTTCATTTCCTATGGCTTAAATTACAATTCACCAAAAACCTGTAAAAGCACAACATGGCTTAAAACAACAGAAATATATTCTCTCACATTTCTGAAAGCAAAGAACTCAGAATTAATTATACTAAGCTTAAATCAAAGAGTTGATAGGGCCATGCTTCCTGTAGAAAATGCAGGGGAGAACCCTAGCATCTGGAAACCTAGCTTCTGGAAGCTTCTAGAATTCCTGGTCTGTGGCTACATCATTCCAATCTCTGCGTGTGTCTTCATGTCACTTTCTTCTAACATGGGCATATAATCTTCCTCTGCGTTTTTCTTATAAGAACACCTCTGATTGGATCTATGGTCCACCCACATAATCCAGAATAATCATCTAATGGTAAAGTCCTTAAGTTAATCACATCTGTAAACATCTCTTTCCTTATAAGATGACATTTACAGGTTCCAGCAATGTCAGTCGCCACACACAAAATATGGAGACTTCACATAATTATTTCAGGAGAGTCACTAAGAAATGCCATTTGACCCAGCTATCCCATTACTGGGTATATACCCAAAGGAATATAAATAGTTCAATTATAAAGACATGTACATGCATATATTCATTGCAGCACTATTTACAAAAGCAAAGACATGGAATCAATCTAAATGTTCATTGGTGATAGACTGGATAAAGAAAATGTGGTATATGTACAACATGTAATACTATGCAGCCATAAAAAAAAATGAGATTTTGCCCTTTGCCTGGACATGGATGGAGCTAGAGGCCATTATTCTTAGCAAACTAATGCAGGAACAGAAAAACAAATACCACATGTTCTCATTTATACATAGAAGCTAAATGATGAGAACACATGGATACATAGAGAACAACACACACCTGGCCTATTAAAGGGTAGAGGGTGGGAGGAGGGAGAGGATTAGAAAAAATACCTAATTTGGTGCTAGGTTTAATACTTGGGTGATGAAATAATCTGTACAACAAACTCCCATGACACAAGTTTTCCACTGAAACAAACCTGCACCCCTTAACTTAGAGATTAAAAAGAGGAAAAATATTACAAAAAACCCAACACAAACAAACAGCAACAACAAACCCTAGACAAAGGACAGAATCTGACACTGAGAGTTGCTGCATTGTACTATTGTACTATCGTAAATGTCAGGCTTTCCACAAAAGTATATGTGACATGCAAAAAAAAGCAAAGTATGATGCATACATAGGTAACAATGCAATCAATAGAAGCTGTTCCAGAGAAAACCCAAAAAAATAATACATCAGGTTTTTAAAGTATAGTCAATGAAGGTGTGGTGGCTCACACCTATAATTCCAGTCCTTCCACGAGACTGAGACTGGCAGGTTGCTTGAGCCCAGGAGTTCAAGATTAGCCTGGGCAACATAGCGAAACCACATCTCTCCAAAAAAAAAAAAAAAAAAAAAAAAAAAAAAAATGCAAAACTTAACTGGGTGTAGTGGCATGTGTCTGCAGTCCCAGCTATTCAGGAGGCTGAGGTGGGAGGATCACCTGAGCCTGGGGAGATCAGGAGTACAGTGAACCATGATTGTGTCACCGCACTCCAGCCTGACAGAGTAAGACTCTGTCTCAAAACAGGAGAAAAAAAACAAAAAACATAAAACAAATATATATATATATATATATATATATATATATATATATGAAAAAGAAGAAATACATCATGTCTAAAGAACTAAAATAAAATTTGAAAACAGTGTCTCACTGTATTTGATTGCTAGGGCTACTGTAACACAATACCACAGACTGAGTGTCTTGAAAAAGAGAAATTTCTTCTCTCATGATTCTGTAGGCTAGAAGCCTAAGACAAATGTGTGGGCAAGTTTAAACTTGTCTAATGCCTCTCTCCTTGGTTACTTCTCCACCTTCGTACTATATTCTCACACAGTCTTTCCTCGACCTGTGTACATCGTTGTGTGTTCAAATCTACTCTTTCTTACAAAATCATCAGGCAGATTTGATTAGGGACCTAAAAAATCATGTGGGTACCCAGAAATGACTGAGAAGGCCTTTCTTCCATATAGCTTACCAAGAGGTTCTCAGGTCAAGGAGTCATTGTCATGCCCTGACCCTGATGGCTTCATTGTAGTTTATTTACCTCAATTAAAGACCTTATTTCCAAATATTGTCACATACTGAGGGGTTAGGATTTCAACATTTGAATTTTGGTGGAAAAAAATCACCTCATAATACTCACTAGATAGAATATATCAAAGTATAGAGACATTATTTTTTGAAAATCCAAAGAAAAATGTTGGAGTTAAAGTTCCAAATAATAATAATAATAAATAAAAAATTGACACAGGTATTGATCAGTAGCAGCAAATGTGATTGGTTGGAGAAGCAACCAGTGAACTTGAAGACAGTGTAATTGAGATTATCCAGTCTGAGGAACAGAAAGCAAAAATAATGAAGAAACACAAACAGAGTCTCAGATGCTCGTGGCGCACTATCCAGAGAACCAACACACACATGAGAGTCCCGGGAGGAGAGAAGAAACAGAGAGATACAGGAAAAACTATGAAGAAATATTAACTTAAAACATCTCAAATTTGATAAAATATATAAATCTACCAATCTAAAAAGTTCAATGAATTCCAAGTAAAATAAAGTCAAAGAGAATAAAAATGAGACACATCATATCGAAACAATTCCGAGCCACAAGGCAAAAACAGAAACTTAAAATCGCAAGTGAGTAGTAAATCGTTACATAGGAAAGAGCCTCAGTAAAATATCAGCTATTTTTTCATCAGACACCACAAACGCCAGGAGATAGTAGGTTGACATATTCAAAATGCTGACACAATAATATTAACTTCAAATTCCTTATTTAGCAACACTACCTTTAAAAGAATAAAGCAGTAATTAAATTCTCAGATAACAAAACTGAGAGAATTTGTCACTAGCACTGGCCCTATTAAGAAATACTAGTAAAACAAAAGTTAGTTGAATTGTATGAACTATTGACAGTTAGTTGAATTGTATGAAAAAATGAAGTACGCTGGTAAAGATAACCACACCAGTAAATATGAAAGGGAGATAAATATATTTTGTAAAAAATTTGTTTTTCCTATCTGATTAAAAATTAAACCAACAAAGCCAAAATTATGAATTAACATTAATAGGCACATAATGTATCAACATGAAATTAATATACCAATAATACCATAAAGGAGGAGAAAAGGAATTGAAATGTATAGGAGCAAAAGATTTGTATCCATTAAAATTAAGTTGCTCTTCATATGGACTCGATTATTATACACTGAGATGTTAATTGCAATCCCTAGGGCAACCACAAAAGAAAAAAAAGACTTAAAAATATAATACAAGCAGAGACAAATTAAAACTTTATATACAAAAATTATTTATTTAACCCCAAATAGGTAATAATAATAAAAAATAGAAACAAACAGAACACAAAACATTTAGAAAACAAGAAGTAAAATGGCAAATATAATTCTCCATGCCTATAACATTGAATATGAAAGAATTAAAAATCTAGCCAAAAGGTAGAGATTGTTAGACTAGATCAACAAACATGACCTAATTATTTACTGCCTACAGAATTAAAAAAAGAGCATGTAAACCAAAAGAAGTGATAAATGCAAGATCGTAAATAAATAAAATTGAGAATAAAAAATAAAGAAAAATTAATGAAACTAAATTTGGTTCTTTGGAAAGAGTAACAAAATTGACAAATGTTTAGTTAAGCAGATTAAAAAAAGAAAGAAGACTCAAATTATTAAAATCAAGAATGAAAGAAGGGGCATAACTAATAATTACAGACATCAAAAGGATTATAAGGGAATATGATGAAAGATTATATGCTAATACATCAGATAATGGACAAATTCCTAGAAAAACACAAACTACAGAAACTGACTCAAGAAGAAATAGAAAATCTGCACAGACATATAATAAAGAGATTAAAGAATTAATAAAAATTTTCTACAAAGTAAAGTTCAGATTGAAATGGATTCACTGGTGAATACCACTCCACGTTTAAAGAATTAACTGCAACTCCTCAGAAATACTGGACATGTATAAGAGGAAGGAATACTTACCGGTTTATTTTACAAGGACAAACTCAGGTTTGGATTTTATTTTCCTGCTTTATATGGTGTTATTTTTTTCCTTGCAAACAAAACTTTTTAACTTTTTTTTATTTTTAGTTTACAGATAAAAGAATTATATATATTTATGGGGTACAGTGTGATGTTTTGATACATGTATACATTGTGGAATGATTAAATTAGGGTAATTAACATATCTATCTCCTCAAATACTAATCATTTTCTTGTGATGAGAACACCTAAATCACCTCTTTTAGCTATTTTGAAATATACAATATATTATTATTAACTGTAGTCACTCTGCTGTGCAATAGATCAACGAACTTGTTTCACCTATCTAACTGTAAGTTTGTAGCCTTTCACCAATTGGCATTTAATTTACTTTGTATATTATTCAATTTTCTTAGTATTGTTTTTATGGTTACATAGATAATCTAGACCTTTTTTGTAGGTTTTGTTTAGCACTACTCCTGAAGTATGTAGCCTTTGGGGGCTCAATACTTAATACTACAGGTGTTCATTAAATTCTGTCCTCTCTGGTTATTCAAAATCTCTGAATTCTATGAAAAGTCCGATGTCATTCTCCCTAAAGTTTCCTATAAGTCATTCTTCCACTGGCATTATGGAACTTTAAACATACCCAGCTTAATATTTAGCCAAATATTCTACAGGATCTGGGATTTTTTTTTTTTTTTTTTTTTTTTTGAGGCAGAGTCTCGCTCTATCACCCAGGCTGGAGTGCAGTGGCCGGATCTCAGCTCACTGCAAGCTCCGCCTCCCGGATTTACGCCATTCTCCTGCCTCAGCCTTCCTATCCTTATCTGTTTAAATCTCCCAGTTTAAATCTCTCAGTTCTGTTACTCTGCCCCTCAAATTGCACCTGCCTTAGAATTCCAAATATCTGATCTCTACCATCTGAATTCAGTGAGATATTCATCTCTGGGATAGTGTCTGGGAAGTGTCTCTGATTGGAAACCTGGGAAAACATAGGGCTCATGTGACTTACTTTTATTTGACAAATAAAAATAAATCCAGACTTAATAAGAGATAATGAGATATTTTTTACTGGAATAATTGGGGTATTGCCAGAACTAAATTATGAAAAAAAGTGTCCTTTGACAAAAGTCCTTGAAAGATAGGTTTGAGACTTTCAATTCCTTCAGTTCTTGAAAGATACCGGGGTAGCTTAGGGTGGGGTATGTTGGGGGCTATTTTCTTTTCAACAATTATGGTTTGCAATACATCCTGTGTCTGTAAACTCCATAGCCCAGAGGGACTCAGGAAAGTCAGTTAGTATGTCTGAATGTGATGATGGTAAGAGTTTTGGGAGCTGGGAGAGGGGTAAGCAATTTGGGTTGATCTATCGAAGTTGTTAGAGTGTAACAGTGATTGGGGAAGAGTCCAGGACTTCAAGGGTTAGTCCTTTGGGGTGAACATGAAATATTTACATGCCAATAAGAAAGTTAGTATCTGTCTAATAGACTAGTGGACGATAAACGCTTACACTGGACATTATGGGGCGAAAGAGATACAGAAAGTGGTTGAGAAAGGGGAAAGTTATGTGGCAAGTTTTCCCATCCCACCAATAAGATCGTTGATATATTCTCAAGGATTATGGTGGGATCATATAAGGTCTTAAAGTAGCACAAATGGCTTTAGTGTCTGTCAAAAAGGTGGAGGGATGCTCAATGACTGAGACTATTATTTTATCCAGTTAGTTTAAGGGTTTTTGAGGGGCACATAGAACCATATACTTCAAAGATATCACTGAGACTTTTGAGTTTGATAAATTATCTTCCTTTTTGCGTAGGCATTCGCCCAATGTTTCTTTCCCTTAGAATATCTAAGGTTGACCCAGTATGTGGGACATAGTAGGAAAGTTAAGGTAATGTGAAGACCTTGGAATGGATTTGAAGGACCTGAGAGAAAAAGAGAGAGAAAAGAGAATAGCTGAGAGTGCCTTTGAGGTTGGAGTAAGTGAGAAATAAAAGAGTAATAAATACACATAAGTCTACTTAAGTAATACACAAGTAAGGATAAGCAGGAGAAATAAATTCAAGAGGGCTATTGTATAGTAGAGTATACCGTATTTTTTGAAAAATGAAAAAAAGTAGATCTCACCACAAAAATAATTGTGTTAGGTAATGCATTTGTTAATTAGATAGAGTTAACCATTTTATTATATATATATATATTTATCTCAGAACATATAAATATATCAGAGCATATATATTTATATGATAAATACATATAATGTTATTTGTGAAATTAGAAAATAACTAAATATTTGAGGGAGACAGAATATTATTGAGAGATTAAATAGGCTCAAATTAAGTAGATCAAGATTGCTGAATGTCCTATTTAAACTCACACTGAGAAAGTTGCTTTTTGGTTTACACATTCCATAACAAATAAGCAGACTATTGATTAATAAGCAGACCACTGATTATAGGGGAGGGCACAAGAACTTCAAAAAGGCCATTTCAGTTCTATATTATTCTTAGAAATATGTGTCATTGGAGATATTTAACTGAGGTAGCGCATTACAGAGTATATAATCAGTGGGAGAAGAGAATAAAGGGTACCCATACAGTGAGCTATGCACAGGACTTGATTATTAAACAGAGATAAGACTTTGAAGAACTAGGAAAGATTCCCTCTCAGTTCATTTCCTTGCACAATCCTATGTCTGATAAGCCAGAGAAATATTTCCATGAAATTCCAGTCTGGAAATTTGAAGAAAACCAGAAGAGGCTGCACAGAAAGGCCAAACAGAAGTCTCTTTGCCTAAAGGTGTTAAAGTAAATCCTTCTTGTGTTTCAAGAGACAAAACATCTGTAGACTGAATTGAGTGTTGAACTCACCAAAAATTCACTTTACCAATTAGGATAAAAGGAGTTCAAAGGATTTGCAAGTTTCCATTACCTGGTCAGAATGAGAAGGTTTCATAGTTGAGTCCCGGTGTTGATCCTAATTGCAGCAACAGGAAATTATCAACTAAAAACTTATTTGGAATTAATATAAAAATTATTTAAAATATTTTGCAATAAAATATCTATAAATAAAAGGTTTGCAAAATTCTTAAGGAACAAGCAGAAAAAAAGGCTTTTCTTTTATAGGGAGAATAGAACAAGGGTAGCAGGAATCAAGATTAGGGATTAGGATCTAGAAGGTTTCCCTGAGGTTTGTTAATTACTGTTGAGGCAGCTTTGCATTCTTGTTCCACCCAGCGCTGAGGACAGTAACGGGGTCAAGGTCTTTTGGGTTGTTTTGTATAGAATGTAAGTTAATGTGAGGTAAATATAATGTGTGATGGTTAATTAGTGCATCAAAGACTTATTAAATCAGGCTTTTTTCAGAGAACCTGAACCAATGGCGTGTGTGTGTGTGTGTGTGTGTGTGTGTAGATTTATTTTAAAGAATTTTGTGGTTATGGAGGCTGGAAAGTTCAAAATCTGCAGAGAGGGCTGGCAGGCTGGAGACCCAGAAAACTTCATGTTGCAGTTCATGTTCCAAGATCATCTGTTGGCAGAGTTATGTTCAGGTCTTGTATTGTGGGATGAGGCTGACTTACAGTTTAAAAGGTGATCTTATTTATTCAAAATCTACTACTTCAAATTTCATTTTCAGCCCTAAACGTCCTCAAATAAAAGTCTAGAAAGTATTTGACCACATATCTGGGCACTGTGGTCCTGCTGAGTTGACACACAAAATTAAACAGTACAACGAATATGAAGACTTTTTGCCTTTCTTCCCTAATGCAGTTCAACTCAAATAGTAATATGCATAGGATCATGTGGGATATTTTGTATATAGCTGGGATCCCAGAAACCTGTAGTTAGTGTTGCAATTCATAAACCTCTCATAACGGACATGAATTAATGATTTTAGCAGTCTCAAGTGGGTAGGAGATTCAGATACAGGTGGTCATGCACCTTTCTTTGAGAAGCACTATTAGTGATTTTCTTCTGACATTTAGTGTTTAATTAATGTTTTATGAAACTGTGGAAATTTCAAGCACCTGCAATTGTTTATCATGGTCATGTTTAATGATCTGAAAATAACATGTCATGTATATAATATGCTTTGAATCCATTAATTAATTTTAACTTTTTAAACTACCAATTTACTAGGCTTATTATGCTTGCATTTTTTACTGCTGTGAGTAATAAGACTTGTTAAAATGTAAACTCTAAATATCATCCCCTGTAGATATTCTTTTAGTTGCTTTATTTATTTATTTATTTATTTATTCAAGATGGAGTCTCACTCGTCACCCAGTCCGGAGTTCAGTGGCCCAATCTCAGCTCACTGCAACCTCCGCCTCCTGGGTTCAAGAGATTCTCCTGCCTCAGCCTCCTGAAGAGCTGGGAGTACAGACAAACACCACCACGCCCAGCTAATTTTTGTATTTTTAGTAGAGATGGGGTTTCACCATGTTGGTCAGGCTGGTCTCGAACTCCTGACCCCGTGATCTGCCCGCGTCGGTCTCCCAAAGTGCTGGAATTACAGGCATGAGCCACCACACCCAGCCACTAGTTGCCTTATTTATTTCATGTTCACTTATTGTCAGTGAATTAGCTTAATGATGATACCAAAAGACTAGCAATTCACTCTTTGGAATATGTATAGGTTTTACAAAGTGTATAAATACAATTGTCTATTCAATTTATTTATTTTTCTTTATTTTCAACTTTTAAGTTCAGGTGTACATGGCAGGATGTGCAAGTTTGCTACATAGGTAAATATATGTCACAGTGGTTTACTGCACAGATCATCCCACCACCCAAGTATTAAGCCCAGCACCCATTAGCTATTCTTCCTGATGTTCTCCCTCCCCAAGTCCCTACAGTTACCCAGTGTGTTTTGTTCCCTTACCCAATATATCCATGTGTTCTCATCAGTCAGCTCTCACTTATAAGTGTGTAGACTCAATTTCAATTTAAAATTAGAAACAAAAATATAATGCCTACACATGAGATACACATATTAATTTAACAAAATACCTAGCAGTTTGGATTTTCATACAGTTAAAGGATAGTAATCTTTACCAACCCGTGGATATTTAGAAAATAAACTTTGTGACTCTTTTCTTCTGGCAAAGGTTAGTTTTAGGATTGAGATCAAATTTGCATTCACCATATTGTGAGATGTAAAGTGGAATGACAGTGTCACCCGCCTTCAGCTTAGTAACTCCCTTGCCAACACTTTCCACAATTCTAGCACCTTCATGTCCCAAGATCACTGAAAACAACCCTTACGATCAGCTCCACTCAGGGTATAGGTGTCGGTGTGGCAAACCACAGTGGCAATGATCTTGATTTAAACTTCATGAACCTTTGGGGTGCCACTTCTATCTCCTCTATGGAGAGAGGCTTTCCAGTCTCCCAGGCAACTGCAGGCTTGTACTTGATAACCTGGTTCACATGTCCGTGGGTTCTGGTCAATGCGGGGGTCTCAATTTCATTTCTAATTGAGCTTATTTGATTTTTCTCTTTTTTCTTGGTAAATCTCACAATAGTCTGTAAATTTTGTTTATCTTTTCAAAGAAACAGCTTTTTGTTTCATTTATCTTTTATACTTTTTTGTTTCAATTTAATTAAATTCTGTTCTGATATGTGTTATTTCTATTCTTCTGCTTGCTTTGGGTTTAGTGTGTTCTTATTTCTCCAGTTCCTTGAGGTATGACATCAGGCTGTTTGCACTCTTTTAGAAGTTTTGATGTAGATATTTAACTCTATGAACTTTCCTCTTACCACCACTTTTGCTGTATGCCAGAGGTTTAATAAGTTTTGTCACTATTTTCATTCATTTCAAAAGTTTCTAAAATTTCCATCTTGATTTCAATGTTAACCCAAAAATCATTTAAAAGCAGATTATTTAATTTTCATGTATTTGCATAGTTTTGAGGGTTCCTTTTGGAGTTCATTTTCAATTTTAATTCCACTGTGGTCTTGTTAGCACAAGGGAATGTATCGAAGTCACAGTATGAAAGTGTGTTAGCAGTGGCAATTCTGTATGGGTCTACAGTAACCTCAATTCTTCCCTCCTCAGAAGAATGTATTTGACTGAGGGCTATAAGACAGAGGGAGAGACAGAAGCAGGTTTTAGAGCAGGAATGAAAGTGTATTAGGAAGTTTTAGATCAGGAACAAAAGGAAATAAAGTACATATGGAAGAGAGCCAAGCAGGCAACTTGAGGGATTCAAGTGCACAGTTTGATCTTTGACTTGGAGTTTTATACATTGTTGTGATTCTGGGGTCTAGTATCCCTTCTCTTCTGATTCTTCCCTTGGGTTGGGCTGTTCACATGTGCAGTGGCCTGCTGGCGCTTGGGAAGGGCTGCGTGCAGAGTGTGTTTACTGAAGTTATACGCGTAATCACTCGAAGTGTTCTTCCCTTACGAGTCAAGGGTTCCTTAAAAAGGTCATATACCAGTTAAACTACACCAATTTGGCTTTTAGTTTGCATGCTTGAGCCCATTCACCCAATTCTGATCTTATTGGGAAGCTGCTGAGCATCAGTTTCCAGTTTTCTGTCTATTGGGAGACTCCTTTTTTTCTGGCATTGGCTGCAATCAGTTGTTATTTTAGAGAGACAGTTTAACAACTACATGAACATCACCGGATGGTCATGTAACATTCCTGTTGGGGATGGGACCCTCTCCTTCCCTGCTCATGTCTGAGTAACTACCAACTGTAACAGTCTGAGAAGATACTTGATATAATTTCAATTTTCTCAAATTTATTCAGATGAGACTCATTGGCCTATTATATGATCTATCTTGGAGAATGTTCCATGTGCTGATGAAAATAATGTTTATTCTGCAGTTGTTGGGAAGAATGTTCTCTAAAAATTTGTTAGATCCATTTATTTTAAGGTATAGTTTAAATCCATTGTTTTTTTGCTGAATTTCTCTCTTAATAATCTGTCTCATGCTGCCAGTGGAGTATTGAAGTCCCCCGCTATTATTGTGTTGCTGTCTATTCCATTTTGCACATCTTGTAGCAATTATTTTCTAAAATTGGGAGCTCCAGTGTTAGGTGTATATAAATTTAGGATTGTAATATCTTCATGTTGACCTAATCATTTTATCATTGTACAAGGTCCTTCTATGTCTATTTGTACTGTTGTTGCTTTAAAGTCTGTTTTGTGTGATGTAAGAATAGCTGCTTCTGTTCACTATTGGTTTCCATTTGCATGGAATATCTTTTTCCACACCTTTACTTCAAGTTTATATGAATCCCTAATGTGTTAGATGAATCTCTTGATGACAACAGATATTTGACTATTTTTTTTTTAATTATTCCCTCTGCCATTCTTCATCTTTTAAGTGGAGCATTTAGGGTATTTACATGACAAAACAGGGCTCTATAATACCCTCAAAAAATCACACTAGCTCCACAGCAATAGATCCAAACAAAGATAAAAATTTCTGAAGTCATATAAAGAATTAAAAAGGTTGATTATTAACCTACTCAAGGAGATACCAGAGAAAGTTGAAAATCAATTAAAGAAATTTGAAAACACAATCTAGGATGTGAATGAAAAATCTTCTAGATAGATAGATATTATAAAGAAAGAACAACCACAAGTTCTGGAAATGAAAGATATACCTATAAAAATACAAAATGCAGTGGAAAGTTTCAACAACAGAGTAGAACAAGTAGAAGAAAGCATGTCAGAGCTCAATTTTCCCTACTGGAAATTTATTGCCTTCCCCACAACTGAAGGTTTGTGTGTGCTCAACTTACCCTACATTGCAGAAAGAAGCTAGCACTCTGGCCTCTTTTTTAAGGGCACTAATTGCATTCATTAAGGGACTACCCTTATGGCCTAATTACCACCCAAAGGATCCAACTCCAAAGAGGATCATATTGAAGATTAGATTTTAATATTGAATTTTGGGAGATACACAATATTCAGTCTGTAACAACATATATATAAACACTGAATTGATTATTTATACTGTAGGAGAAAAATTAAGTTTATTTGATTGTAGACATCAAATGGTCTGTATCCTTAAAGTTTGTAGCTTCAACTGTGTCATAAATCACGTATCTTTATTTGTTCAGGTTTGTACCTACTGGTTTAGTCTACTTCTCTGTCTACTACGATACCAATAAAACATCCTCTTTTTGTATTTTGAAAATAATTTTAAAGCATATTTATTGGAGAAAAATTGAAACATTATAGAATGAAACTGTTTAAAGTGTATAGTCAATAGCTTTTAGCACAATCATAGAGTTGGGAAGTAATAAAGTATTCACTACAATGATAGTCAAAAATGTTGAGGTCTTGTGGACAAAGACTTATGGATAGGTGCAAAACATAAATCCTCTTTTGCAACTCAGAACTAATTGTTCAGTATGAGTTTTGATACATATAACAAGGGATATTTTGATACCTGAGGCAGTTAACTGATGGGAATATTGATAGCCATAAAGGTTGGTTCCAGGCCAGGTGCAGTGGCTCAAGCCTGCTCAAACCTACAATCCCCACACCAAGGTGAGAGTATTGCTTAAAACCAGGAGTTCAAGACCAGCCTGGGCAAGATAGTAACAAACACTTCATCTCCACAAAAATTTAAAAATTAGCTGGGTATTGGGGCATGTGCCTGCAGTTGCAGCTACTCAGGAAGCAGAGGCTGAGGAAAAAGGATTGAGCCCAGGAGTTGGAGGCTGCACTGAGCATTGATGGCACCACTGTACTCCAGCCTGGGTAACAAAGACAGACTCTGTCTCTTAATTAAAAAAAAAAACAAAAAAACAGATTGATTCTAGGACTGTAGAATAGATAAAGAGAATGGGATATGAGGGAAATCCTCAGCAGGATTAATTTTGCATTCCAATTCCATGTTGACCATACATACAATGGCTTTTTGTTTAAAGACTTTTATCTTGAGAACATGATGCCTGGAGTTAAAGGGACTGGCATATTCCACACATCTATACTCTTCTTGAGTGTGATCGTTTAGGAATGAATATGATTTGAACTCATACATGTTAAGAGAGGGTGTCAAACTGAAAACCAGGCAGACCCACCATCTATAATAAAAAGGACCCTAAAGTAAATTGGTTGAAGAAATTAGATCCCAAAGATTCTTGGTGAATTTTGAAGTCTTCATCAGTATACCCATATGAAAAGGAGATGACAGAAACCAAATTAAAAGAATTATGGGCTGTAAAGGACAACTGGATTAAAATAAGCATCATTTCATTAAAAAGGGCTAACTTGCCAGGCGTGGTGATGGGCGCGTGTAGTCCCAGCTGCTCGGGAGGCTGAGGCAGGAGAATGGCGTGAACCCAGGAGGTGGAGCTTGCAGTGAGCTGAGATCGCACCACCGCACTCCAATCTGGGTGACAAATTGACACTTCATCTCAAAAAAAAAAAAAAAAAAGGCTAACTTCAAGATAAATCTTTTGACTCCAGCTCTTCAGAGGATATAAAGTGACCATAATGGACAGTGGAAGAAATCACAACCTGGAATTCCTTGAATAAAAATTTATTGACTTTAAATAATTTTGTCTAATGTTACATATACACAATTAAAAACAAACCTCTTTACACTGAATAAAAAAGCAACAACATATTTAGAAAACCCCATCATCTCAGCCCCAAATCTCCTTAAGCTGATAAGCAACTTCAGCAAAGTCTCAGGATACAAAATTAATGTGCAAAAATCACAAGCATTCTTATACACCAGTAACAAACAGAGAGTCAAATCATGAATGAACTTCCATTCACAATTGCTTCAAAGAGAATAAAATACCTAGGAATCCAACTTACAAGGGATGTAAAGGACCTCTTCAAGGAGAACCACGAACCACTGCTCAGTGAAATAAAAGAGGACACAAACAAATGGAAGAACATACCATGCTCATGGATAGGAAGAATCAATAGCATGAAAATGGCCATACTGCCCAAGGTAATTTATAGATTCAATGCCATCCCCATCAAGCTACCAATGAGTTTCTTCACAGAATTGGAAAAAACTGCTTTAAAGTTCATATGGAACCAAAAAAGAGCCCGCATAGCCAAGACAATCCTAAGTCAAAAAAACAAAGCTGGAGGCATCACACTACCTGAGCTCAAAGTATACTACAAGGCTACAGTAACCAAAACAGCATGGTACTGGTACCAAAACAGAGAAATAGACCAATGGAACAGAGCAGAGCCCTCAGAAATAATACTACACATCTATAGCCATCTGATCTTTGACAAACCTGACAAAAACAAGAAATGGGGAAAGGATTCCCTATTTATTAAATGGTGCTGGGAAAATTAACTAGCCATAAGTAGAAAGCTGAAACTGGATCCTTTCCTCACTCCTTATACGAAAATTAATTCAAGATGGATTAGAGACTTAAACGTTAGACCTAAAACCATAAAAACCTTAGAAGAAAACCTAGGGAATACCATTGAGGACATTGGCATGGGCAAGGACTTCATGTCTAAAACACCAAAAGCAATGGCAACAAAAGCCAAAATTTACAAATGGAATCTAATTGAACTAAAGAGCTTCTGCACAGCAAAAGAAACTACCATTAGAGTGAACAGGCAACCTATAGAATGGGAGAAAATTTTTGCAATCTACTCATCTGATAAAGGGCTAATATCCAGAACCTACAAATAACTCAAAATTTACAAGAAAAAAAAAAAAAAAAAAAAAACAACCCCATTCAAAAGTGGGCAAAGGATATGAACAGACACTTCTGAAAAGCAGACATTCATACAGCCAACAGACACGTGAAAAAATACTCATAATCACTGGCCATCAGAGAAATGCAAATGAAAACCACAATGAGATACCATCTCACACCAGTTAGAATGGCAATCATTAAAAAATCAGGAAACAGGCCAGGCGCGGTGGCTCAAGCCTGTAATCCCAGCACTTTGGGAGGCCGAGACGAGTGGATCACGAGGTCAGGAGATCGAGACCATCCTGGCTAACGTGGTGAAACCCCGTCTCTACTAAAAAAATACAAAAAACTAGCCAGGCAAGGTGGCGGGCGCCTGTAGTCCCAGCTACTTGGGAGGCTGAGGCAGGAGAATGGCGTGAACCTAAGAGGAGGAGCTTGCAGTGAGCTGAGATCCAGCAACTGCACTCCAGCCTGGGTGACAGAGCAAGACTCCGTCTCAAAAAAAAAAAAAAAAAAAAAAAAAAAAAAAAAAAAAAAAAAAAAAAAAAAAAATCAGGAAACAGCAGGTGCCCGAGAGGAAGTGGAGAAATAGAAACACTTTTAAACTGTTGGTGGGACTGTAAACTACTTCAACCATTGTGGAAAACAGTGTGGCGATTCCACAAGGATCTAGAACTAGAAACACCATTTGACCTAGCCATCCCGTTACTGGGTATATACCCAAAGGATTATAAAACATGCTGCTATAAAGACACATGCACACGCATGTTCATTGCGGCACTATTCACAATAGCAAAGACTTGGAATCAACCCCAATGTCCATCAGTGACAGACTGGATTAAGAAAATGTGGCACTAGGCCGGGCACGGTGGCTCAAGCCTGTAATCCCAGCACTTTGGGAGGCCGAGACGGGAGGATCACGAGGTCAGGAGATCGAGACCATCCTGGCTAACACGGTGAAACCCCGTCTCTACTAAAAAATACAAAAATCTAGCCGGGCGAGGTGGCGGGCGCCTGTAGTCCCAGCTACTCCAGAGGCTGAGGCAGGAGAATGGCATAAACCGGGAGGCGGAGCTTGCAGTGAGCTGAGATCCGGCCACTGCACTCCAGCCCAGGCGAGAGAGCGAGACTCCATCTCAAAAAAAAAAAAAGAAAATGTGGCACTAATACACCATGGAATACCATGCAGCCATAAAAATGATGAGTTTATGTCCTTTTTAGGGACATGGATGAAGCTAGAAACCATCATTCTCAGCAAACTATCGGAAGAAGAGAAAACCAAACACCGCATGTTCTCATTCATAGGTGGGAACTGAACAATGACATCACTTGGACTCGGGAAGGGGAACGTCACACACTGGGGCCTATTATGGGGAGGGGGGAGGGGAGAGGGATTGCATTGGGAGTTATACCTGATGTAAATGACGAGTTGATGGGTGCTGATGAGTTGATGGGTGCAGCACCCCAACATGGCACAAGTATACGTATGTAACAAACCTGCACGTTATGCACATGTACCCTAGAACTTAAAGTATAATAGTAATAATAAAAAAAAAGAGAGCGGGCATACCACAAAACAAGAGTGGAAAAAAAAAAAAAAAAAAAACAAAAAAAACAAGCAACAACAACAAAAAAATTAGGTAACATTTTCTAAATCAGCCAGGTCAAATGTTCACTAAACAAAATATTTCAAACATCTTATAATTATGAAAACAGATATACAAATTAAGGTCATTATAAGATAATTCATAAACATCAGAATATCTGAAATGAAACAATGCAGATGGCAATACTAATTTTTGCGAAAATATAAAACCACAAAACTACTTTACACTGTATGGAGTGTGTATATTGATGCAGCCACTTCAAGAAACTGTTTGACATTCATTAAAGTTAAACATACCAATACCCTGTGACTCAGAAATTTCACTTCTGAATTATACCAAATACATATAAAGATTATTTACATTGCCATATAAAAGCTGAAAATTAGAAACAATACAAATTCTCATCAATGGTGATATACATACATAAATTATATTGTAACAATATGTATTAATCTAACAATTATGTAGATTGTAAATTATCCAAACACCAAGTGATACACACAGTTTGGTTTCATGTGTTTAAAATTTATAAATTATTTGGTGTTTAAGTGAGGAAGGGGAGAAATGTTTAGGAAGGGATGATGGAGAAACCTCAAAATTGCTAGTAATGCTCCATCTCTTGACCTTAGCAATGATTACCTGAATATGTTCACTTTTTTACAATTTGTTAAACTATAGTTATGATTTTTGCAGATTTTCTCCATGTGTTATATAATACAATAAATACACCATTTTACCTTTTTGCTAAAAACCCCTCTTAAGATGTGCAAAATTATTCACAAAGACCTTACCTGGGAAAACAAAATCATATACAATTGAATCACCATCTCTGTAAAATAATCTCCTCCATACTCACTCTGTTACAGTGACACTGAACTTCTTGTGTTTTTTACACATAGGAAGAACATGTAATTTCTTGTCCAATGAGGGTGCATGCAGTTGTTTTGTTAAATGATTTCTATTAAATTTATACTGAGACCACAACAATAAACTAGAACTATTTTGGGAAAGCTATAATGAATGGTGCCTACGTGTATACCCCAAGTGAATTTCTGCATTAGGAGCAATAATATCAACTTGTCATGCTCTTTTTGCAGATCCTCTCCTGGCTCAGTTCCTGTTGTACTTAAGCTTACTGTTTGTTATGATTTGAATTGTGGCTACCTCCCAAATTTCTAGCCCCTAGAATCTCAGAATATGACCTCATAGGATATACGGTCATTGCAGTTGGAATTAGTTAAGATGCAGTCATAATGGAGCAGGGTAGGCTCTTGATCAAATATGACTGGTTTCCTTATACAAAGATATTGTGAAGACCCAGAAGGGGAAGACTATGTGAGCAGATAGAGACACACATGGAGAACACCATGTGAGAACAAAGTAAAAGACTGAAGTGGTGTATCATCTTCAAACCAGGGATTGACATCCCAAACCAGCAAGCTAGTAAGAGGCAAATAATCATTCCACCCAGAGTTTCAAAGGGAGTGCCGCCTTAATGAAACCTCTGTTTTTAATTTCTAGCTTCTAGGACTGGGAGATGATGAATTTCTGTTTATTTAAACAAACAACTTAGTTGTCATAATTTGTTATGACAGGGCTGTGGAATTAATACACTCTTAGTGGGCCATCTAATCAGAGGGGCATCCCTTAGTCAATCTAACAAACATAGATCCACCACATCATACCCTGTCTCTTGAAACCCCTTTGCACTCTCCAATTTTTCCCACATCTATCTCTAAGTGATCTCCTGTAGATTAGCTATTTCACTCTCTGTCTCTTCACACTACGGTATAAGCTTAAGGGAAGCAACTTTGTAGTCAGAGGGCGTTTGCTCCCTGTTTCATCCCCTTGGACTAAACTCATATTTGGTGTAGAGTGGACAGTTGATAAGTGCTTGTTGCATCAATAAATTCATGAGTAAAGATATGATTTTATGTGAATTGAAAAGTATTTTGTGATCTAGTATATAGTCAATTAGAACAAATTAAATTTTTGATGTGTTCTCAAAATAATTTGTTTTGCTGTTTTGTATGCAACATTAAATGTCATTATTAAGAAAAATGATCCTCGTTGATCTGTCTAATGTTGACAGTGCAGTGTTGAAGTCTCCCATTATTATTGTATGGGAGTCTAAGTCTCTTTGTAAGTCTCTAAGGACTTGCTTTATGAATTTGGGTGCTCCTGTATTGGGTGCATATATATTTAGGAGAGTTAGCTCTTCCTGTTGAATTGATCCCTTTACCATTATGTAATGGCCTTCTTTGTCTCTTTTCATCTTTGATGGCTTAAAGTCTGTTTTATCAGAGACTAGGATTGCAACCCCTGCTTTTTTTTGTTCTCCATTTGCTTGGTAGATCTTCCTCCATCCCTTTATTTTGAGCCTATGTATGTCTCTGCATGTGAGATGGGTCTCCTGAATACAGCAGACTGATGGGTCTTGACTCTTTATCCAGTTTACCAGTCTGTGTCTTTTAATTGGAGCATTTAGTCCATTTACATTTAAGGTTAATATTGTTATGTGTGAACTTGATCCTGTCATTATGATATTAACTGGTTATTTTGCTCGTTAGTTGATGCAGTTTCTTCCTAGCTTCGATGGTCTTTACATTTTGGCATGTTTTTGCAATGGCTGGTACCAGTTGTTCCTTTCCATGTTTAGGGCTTCCTTCAGGGTCTCTTGCAAGGCAGGCCTGGTGGTGACAAAATCTCTAAGCATTTGCTTATCTATAAAGGATTTTATTTCTCCTTCACTTATGAAACTTAGTTTGGCTGGATATGAAATTCTGGGTTGAAAATTCTTTTCTTTAAGAACGTTGAATATTGGCCCCCACTCTCTTCTGGCTTGTAGAGTTTCTGCCAAGAGATCTGCTGTTAGTCTGATGGGCTTCCCTTTGTGGGTAACCCGACCTTTCTCTCTGGCTGCCCTTAAGATTTTTTCCTTCATTTCAACTTTGGTGAATCTGGCAATGATGTGTCTTGGAGTTGCTCTTCTGGAGGAGTATCTTTGTGGCGTTCTCTGTATTTCCTGAATTTGAATGTTGTCCTGCCCTACTAGGTTGGGGAAGTTCTCCTGGATGATATCCTGAAGAGTGTTTTCCATCTTGGTTCCATTTTCCCCCTCACTTTCAGGCACCCCAATCAGACGTAGATTTGGTCTTTTTACGTAATCCCATACTTCTTGCAGGCTTTGCTCATTTCTTTTTCTTCTTTTTTCTTTTGGTTTCTCTTCTCGCTTCATTTCATTCATTTGATCTTCAATCGCTGATACTCTTTCTTCCAGTTGATCGAGTCAGTTACTGAAGCTTGTGCATTTGTCACGTATTTCTCGTGTCATGGTTTTCATCTCTGTCATTTCGTTTATGATCTTCTCTGCATTAATGAGTCTAGCTGTCAATTCTTCCACTCTTTTTTCAAGATTTTTAGTTTCTTTGCGCTGGGTACGTAATTCCTCCTTTAGCTCTGATAAGTTTGATGGACTGAAGCCTTCTTCTCTCCTCTCGTCAAAGTCATTCTCTGAACAGCTTTGATCCATTGCTGGCAATGGGCTGCGCTCCTTCGCAGGGGGAGATGCGCTCTTATTTTTTGAATTTCCAGCTTTTCTGCCTTGCTTCTTCCCCATCTTTGTGGTTTTATCTGTCTCTGGTCTTTGATGATGGTGACGTACTGATGGGGTTTTGGTATAGGTGTCCTTCCTATTTGATAGTTTTCCTTCTGACAGTCAGAAGGACTGTCTGTTGGTCTGTTGGAGATTGCTTGAGGTCCACTCCAGACCCTGTTTGCCTGGGTATCAGCAGCAGAGGTTGCCGAAGATAGAATATTGCTGAACAGCGAGTGTACCTGTCTGATTCTTCCTTTGGAAGTTTCCTCTCAGGGGTGTACTCCACCCTATGAGGTGTGGGGTGTCAGACTGCCCCTAGTGGGGGATGTCACCCAGCTAGGCTACTCAGGGGTCAGGGACCCCCCCTGAGCAGGCAGTCTGTCCGTTCTCAGATCTCAACCTCCACGTTGGGAGATCCACGGCTCTCCCCAAAGCTGTCAGACAGAGTCGTTCGCATCTGCACAGGCCCCTGCTGCTTCCCCTGTTGCTCTTCAGCTGTCTGCTGTCCCCAGAGGTGGAGTCTACAGAGACAGGCAGGCTTCCTTGAGCTGCTGTGAGCTCCACCCAGTTCGAGCTTCCCAGAAGCTTTGTTTACCTACTTAAGCCTCAGCAATGGCGGGCGCCCCTCCCCCAGCCTTGCTGCTGCCTTGCGGATAGATCGCCGCAGACTGCGAGACAGAAAGTTAACAAGGATATCCAGGAATTGAACTCATCTCTGCACCAAGCGGACCTAATAGACATCTATAGAACTCTCCACCCCAAATCAACAGAATATACATTCTTCTCAGCACCACATCGCAATTATTCCAAAATTGACCACATAATTGGAAGTAAAGCACTCCTCAGCAAATGTAAAAGAACAGAAATTATAACAAACTGTCTCTCAGACCACAGTGCAATCAAACTAAAACTCAGGACCAAGAAACTCAATCAAAACCTCTCAACTACATGGAAACTGAACAACCTGCTCCTGAATGACTACTGGGTACATAACAAAATGAAAGCGGAAATAAAGATGTTCTTTGAAACCAATGAGAACAAAGATACAACATACCAGAATCTCTGGGACACATTTAAAGCAGTGTGTAGAGGGAAATTTATAGCACTAAATGCCCACAAGAGAAAGCAGGAAAGATCTAAAATTGACACTCTAACATCACAATTAAAAGAACTAGAGAGGCAAGAGCAAACACATTCAAAAGCTAGCAGAAGGCAAGAAATAACTAAGATCAGAGCAGAACTGAAGGAGATAGAGACACAAAAAACCCTCCAAAAAATCAATGAATCCAGGAGATGGTTTTTTGAAAAGATCAACAAAATTGACAGACTGCTAGCAAGGCTAATAAAGAAGAAAAGAGAGAGGAATCAAATAGATGCAATAAAAAATGATAAAGGGGATATCACCACCGACCCCACAGAAATACAAACTACCATCAGAGAATACTATAAACAACTCTAC
The DNA here is from genome assembly GCF_007565055.1 of Rhinopithecus roxellana. Classification (NCBI taxonomy): domain Eukaryota; kingdom Metazoa; phylum Chordata; class Mammalia; order Primates; family Cercopithecidae; genus Rhinopithecus; species Rhinopithecus roxellana. Next base: position 65,838,623 of record NC_044551.1, read on the forward strand.
GCAAATCAACTAGAAAATCTAGAAGAAATGGATAATTTCCTGGACACTTACACTCTCTCAAGACTAAACCAGGAAGAAGTTGAATCCCTGAATAGACCAATAGCAGGCTCTGAAATTGAGACAACAATTAATAGCCTACCCACCAAAAAAAGTCAAGGACCAGATGGATTCACAGCTGAATTCTACCAGAGGTACAAGGAGGAGCTGGTACCATTCCTTCTGAAACTATTCCAATCAATAGAAAAAGAGGGAATCCTCCCTAACTCATTTTATGAGGCCAACATCATCCTGATACCAAAGCCTGGCAGAGACACAACAAAAAAAGAGAATTTTAGACCAATATCCCTGATGAACATCAATGCAAAAATTCTCAATAAAATACTGGCAAACCGGATTCAGCAGCACATCAAAAAGCTTATCCACCATGATCAAGTGGGCTTCATCCCTGGGATGCAAGGCTGGTTCAACATTCGCAAATCAATAAACATAATCCAGCATTTAAACAGAACCAAAGACAAGAACCACATGATTATCTCAATAGATGCAGAAAAGGCTTTTGACAAAATTCAACAGCCCTTCATGCTAAAAACGCTCAATAAATTCGGTATTGATGGAACGCACCTCAAAATAATAAGAGCTATTTATGACAAACCCACAGCTAATATCATACTGAATGGGCAAAAACTGGAAAAATTCCCTTTGAAAACTGGCACAAGACAGGGATGCCCTCTCTCACCACTCCTATTCAACATAGTGTTGGAAGTTCTGGCTAGGGCAATCAGGCAAGAGAAAGAAATCAAGGGTATCCAGTTAGGAAAAGAAGAAGTCAAATTGTCCCTGTTTGCAGATGACATGATTGTATATTTAGAAAATCCCATCGTCTCAGCCCAAAATCTCCTTAAGCTGATAAGCAACTTCAGCAAAGTCTCAGGATACAAAATTAATGTGCAAAAATCACAAGCATTCTTATACACCAGTAACAGATAAGCAGAGAGCCAAATCAGGAATGAACTTCCATTCACAATTGCTTCAAAGAGAATAAAATACCTAGGAATCCAGCTTACAAGGGATGTAAAGGACCTCTTCAAGGAGAACTACAAACCACTGCTCAGTGAAATCAAAGAGGACACAAACAAATGGAAGAACATACCATGCTCATGGATAGGAAGAATCAATATCGTGAAAATGGCCATACTGCCCAAGGTTATTTATAGATTCAAAGCCATCCCCATCAAGCTACCAATGAGTTACTTCACAGAATTGGAAAAAACTGCTTTAAAGTTCATATGGAACCAAAAAAGAGCCTGCATTGCCAAGATAATCCTAAGTCAAAAGGACAAAGCTGGAGGCGTCACGCTACCTGACTTCAAACTATACTACAAGGCTACAGTAACCAAAACAGCATGGTACTGATACCAAAACAGAGATATAGACCAATGGAACAGAACAGAGTCCTCAAAAATAATACCACACATCTACAGCCATCTGATCTTTGACAAACCTGAGAGAAACAAGAAATGGGGAAAGGATTCCCTATTTAATAAATGGTGCTGGGAAAATTGGCTAGCCATAAGTAGAAAGCTGAAACTGGATCCTTTCCTTACCCCTTATACGAAGATTAATTCAAGATGGATTAGAGACTTAAATGTTAGACCTAATACCATAAAAACCCTAGAAGAAATTCTAGGTAGTACCATTCAGGACATAGGCATGGGCAAGGACTTCATGTCTAAAACACCAAAAGCGACGGCAGCAAAAGCCAAAATTGACAAATGGGATCTAATTAAACTAAAGAGCTTTTGCACAGCAAAAGAAACTACCATCAGAGTGAACAGGCAACCTACAGAATGGGAGAAAATTTTTGCAACCTACTCATCTGACAAAGGGCTAATATCCAGAATCTACAAAGAACTCAAACAAATATGCAAGAAAAAAACAAACAACCCCATCAAAAAGTGGGTAAAGGATATGAACAGACATTTCTCAAAAGAAGATATTCATACAGCCAACAGACACATGAAAAAATGCTCATCATCACTCGCCATCAGAGAAATGCAAATCAAAACCACAATGAGATACCATCTCACACCAGTTAGAATGGCAATCATTAAGAAGTCAGGAAACAACAGATGTTGGAGAGCATGTGGAGAAATAGGAACACTTTTACACTGTTGGTGGGACTGTAAACTAGTTCAACCATTATGGAAAACAGTATGGCAATTCCTCAAGGATCTAGAACTAGATGTACCATATGACCCAGCCATCCCACTACTGGGTATATACCCAAAGGATTATAAATTATTCTACTACAAAGACACATGCACACGTATGTTTATTGCGGCACTATTCACAATAGCAAAGACTTGGAATCAACCCAAATGTCCATCTGTGACAGACTGGATTAAGAAAATGTGGCACATATACACCATGGAATACTATGCAGCCATAAAAAAGGATGAGTTTGCGTCCTTTGTAGGGACATGGATGCAGCTGGAAACCATCATTCTTAGCAAACTCTCACAAGAAGAGAAAACCAAACACCGCATGTTCTCACTCATAGGTGGGAACTGAACAATGAGATCACTTGGACTCGGGAAGGGGAACATCACACACTGGGGCCTATCATGGGGAGGGGGGAGGAGGGAGGGATTGCATTGGGGAGTTATACATGATATAAATGATGAATTATGGGTGCGGACGAGTTGATGGGTGCAGCACACCAACATGGCATAAGTATACATATGTAACAAAGCTGCATGTTATGCACATGTATCCTAGAACTTAAAGTATAATAAAAAAAAAAAAAGAAAAAAAAAAAAAGAAATGAGAAAAAAAAAAAAAAGAAAAAAAAAAAAAGAAAAAAGATCCTCTCTAAGGCCACTGATGCATTTTTTTTAAATTTCCACTCTGCTTTCTGTTGTAGAGTATTGATCTATATGACAGAAACACATAGGATAAAGATAGCTGTTGATTTCAGCCACCGAGAGAATGTCAGAAGGTAAAAGAGACAGAGCAAAATAGAATTTCACCCTAGCTTTTTTCCAGCAAGTCTTTAAGAGGAGCTCTGTTTCTAGGCCAACATTCATCATTTTATAGATTTATAGATTTAATTCATTTATAGATTTAATTCTACTCCTATAAAACTACCAATGGTATTCTTCACATAATTAGAAAAAATCTATCTAAAATTCATATGGAGTCCTATTTAAAAAAATATTTCCTTCGCACTATCCTACCTTGAATTTGCTAATGTTTTCTGATAGGTGTTTGATTTATATATTAAGGCAGGGTTTCAATTTCACCGGCTGTTATTTGATGATTTCTAAATTTACTTTCAACTGTAAGATTTCATTTATAATGAGAAAGAATTTATGTATGGGTATATGAAATGACACCATTTTACTTTTTTGCTGAAAACCCCTCTTTTTGAAATAACTTAAAACTGATCCTGTTTTTTAAAATAACTTAAAATTCCAGATGTGTTTTTAAGAATATAAGGAAGAAAAACTGACTCATTTACTATAAGAAAAAAATAAATAAATTTCTCATATGGTAAATACAGTGAGTCAAATGATAGTAACATTCATTTGGTAAATGTGCAACAAATTCAATATTTGATATTTGATTCGTTCCACAAAAATGATAATTTTAGTTAAAATGTATAAATATAAATAATTTTAAATCTGACATAATGGCTAATATTTGGTATATATATATTTAACATTGAATAAGCTGAAAAACTTCAATATAAGCTGAACAAATTCAAAGCTGTGACAGCAAAACTTTCACACAGACGAAGAACCTTGTAAGTTCTGCTATGATGTAAAAAATCAACTGAGAATGGGATCATAACAGGATAAATAACTCAAGAAGTATGTACCAATATTTGTCTTGACTTATAAACTCCTGAGACATTTGAATATTTACTTATCACAAGGTCCAAATGAGAAATGATTGCATTACATGTTGCTAAACCTATATATGAGTTCAAAAATTAATCTGGTATTGACAAATTAGGGAAAATACAGTCAGAAAAAACAAAAAACAAAAAACACCGCAGATATTGCTAAGAGTGTGTGTGTGTGTGTGTGTGTGTGTGTGTGTGTGTGTGTTTTAGGCCAGGCACAATGACTCATGCTTGTAATCCCAGCACTTTGGGAGGCCGAGGTGGGTCGATCATTTCAGGTCAGGAGTTTGAGACCAGCCTGGTCCACATGGCAAAACCCTGCCTCTACTATAAATACAAAAATTAGCCAGGCATGGTGGCAGACGCCTATAGTCCCAGCTATTTGGAAGGCCAAGGCAGGAGAATCATTTGAATCCAGGAGGTGGAGGTTCCAGTGACCCAAGATCGCACGTGTGTACTCCATCTTGGGTGACAGATCCCTAATTATTGGTTTTACAATCGTTCTAGAATTTACTATAAATGAAAGCAAACAACAAATACCTTTATGTACCTGGCTTCTTCCTCTCAACAATGTCTGTAAAATTCATCCATATTATCATGGTATCAATATTTCTATGTTTCATTTCTTCTTAGTTATATATTATTGGGGGATTATACCAAAATTATTTATTCATTTCTCTTTGGATGGGCAGTAGGACATGAGTCTACATATGGTGTTTGGTATTATAATTAAAGCGGCTCCAAACATTCCTTTACAAGTGATTTTATGAACATATATATTCATTTTCCTTGGAAAAATACCTAGATGTTTGATTCCTGTGTCATATGATAAGTTTAGGATTACATTTTAGAGAGGTTCAACCAATTTTCCAAAGAGAAAAATAAAAACAAATTTACCTATTAACTCTCTCTGGAATGTGCGAGAGCTCTGTGTTCTACATCCTTGTGAACTGTTGGAGTTGATACTGTTTTAACTTTAGCATACCAGTTAATATAAGTGATATAGTCCAAGGATGTTAGTTTGTAGTGTTTTGGTGACCAGTAATGTCATTGTTCTCTTCAGGTAAATATTTTCCAGTTACATATCATTTTTGGGACATGTTTATGCAAGTGCTTTACATTACATAGGATTTTATCTCTTTTATTGTGGGAGGTTTTTGAATATTATAGATGGAAGTACTGTGTTATATATTTTCTCCTAGACTATGACTTGTCCATTCATGTTCCTTTTTTTGTGTGTGTGGTATCTTCTGAAGAGCAAAAAGTTGTATTTTGATAAAGTGCAATTTATCAAAATTGCCTTTTTTGGTAATACTTTTTGTATGCTGTTTAAGAAACCTTTGCCTATAACAAGATTGTATAGATTTTCTCCTATGTTTTCATGCTTCATGTAGTTTAATATTTGTGGTTTTAAAATTTATGTGTACACTTCATTTTCAATTATTTTTGTGTATCACCATAGGTGAAGATTGAAGTTAATCTTTTTGCACAAAAATCTATTTTGTTCCAAAGTTGTTTAAAGGTGGAAACATGAACATCTGTGTGGAAAAATGAACTTCAATCTTCACCTACCTAATTAGGTACGTTGCTATCTTTAAGGTATCAAGGTATATTGAATTACTTTGGCGCCTCTGTTGAAAGTTAATCAGTGGAGTCTTTGGGATTCTATTTCTGTATTCATTAATTTATACAATGATTTATTTATGTATCATGGGAGAATTACATATTATGATAACTGTTCTAGATTTACGGTAAGTTGTGAACTTCAGAAAGCTGAATCCCTCAATTTTGTATGTTCTTTTCCAAACACGATTTTAGAAATGTTAGGCTTTTTGAATTTCCCAAAATATTTTAGTCCAATTTGTCACTTTTTAGACTATGCTTTTTAGAACAAACCTTTTGAAATTTAATTAGGATTGCCTTAATTTATGTATTGATTTTTAGAAATTGGAAATTAAAATAATATGGAGTCCTTCATTGTGTGATACATGTCTCTATTTTATTAGTTTTTATTGTAATACATACAAATTTTCACAGTTTTACTTCCTTAAGACAATATATGTTTATTATCTCACAGTTTTTATGATTCAGGAACCCTGGCATGGCTTATGTGGGTCTTCTGCTCAGAGTCTTAACTAGGGTGAGATCAAAATGTTGGGCAGATGGTGTTTGCACATGGAGCTTGGGACTTTTTCAGATCATTCCAGTTGTTGGCAAAATTCAGTTCCTGGTTGGGATTGGATTGAGGTCTTCGGTAATCGGAAGTTTCCCAGCTCCACAGGTAGTTTACAACATGGCTCTCTGCTTCCTTAAGAACAGAAGGAGAGCATCTCTTTCTTTAGAAAGGGTCTAATCTCTCTTTTAAATACTCTACACTGTTTAAGTCAGAAACACCTAGGAAAGCCAATCTTCCTTTTTAATGAGTCAAAATCACCTGATTTGGAACCTTAAGTCTACAAAAGTCCTTCACATTTGCCATATATAATGATCTTCCCACATGAGCAATAACCCGTCATGTTTCCAGATCCTGCCCACATTTATGGGAAGGGGATTGATTACACAGGGCTTATGTATCAGTGGGTATAAATCTTGAGGGGCAGCCTAGAATCTAGCTACCACTTCTATTTATTTAAATATCATTTACTTCCCTTAACATACGTTGCGATTTCCATTTTAGAGGTTTATACATACTTCATTAAATGTGTTCTGAAACATTTTGATTTTAATGTTATTGTCAATGGCAGTTTTAAACTTTATTTTCCAATAATTTGCTGCTGCTGTAGAAACATGCAATTGATTGTCTCTATATTAACTTCATAACTTGTGATTTTGTTAAACTGCTTAATCATTCTAGGAATTTTCTTGTTTTGGTTATAGAAATGGTTTGGCTCTGTGTCCCCTCCCAAATCTCACCTTGAATTGTAGCTCCCATGTTCCCTGTGTGTCATGGGAGGGACCTGTTAGGAGGCAATTGAAACATGGGGGCAGGCTTTTCCCAGGCTGTTCTCATAATAGTGAATAAGTCTCATGAGATCAGATAGTTTTATTAAAAATCAAATCCCCTGCACATGCTCTCTTGCCTGCCACCGTGTAAGACGAGCCTTTGCCTTTCACCATGATTGTGAGGCTTCTCCATCCATGTGGAATGGTGCGTCAATTAAACCTCTTTCCTTTTTAAATTACCAAGTCTTGGGTATGTTTTTATTTGCAGCATGAGAACAAACAAATACAGTTATCATTATTGTTTTTCATTTCTACACAAACAGCCATGTCATCTGAGATAAAGAACATTTTAGGTTTATATTTTCCAAGATGTATAATTTCTTTTTAACTTAGTAGACTACCTAGAATCTTCTCTACAGTATGGTACCGTGAGTAAACCTACTTGAATGATTGAATATCCTTGAAGAGAGATCATGTTTTGCTTGCATATGATCTTGGGAAAAAGTTATTCACTTTTTCTCTATTAAGTTGGACATTTGCCATACGGTTTTTGAGATACCCTTTAAAAGTTTGATAGTATTTTCTTCAATACCTACTGTTGTGAGAGGTTGTGAGAGTTTTTATCATGAATGGGTGTATCGAAGTTTGTCAAATGTTTTAATGTATCATTGAGAATGAGGGATTATTCTGAGCTACCGATTTTTTGAAGTTAGTGATATAAACCTATCTATATTATCCTCAGTTAACATTTTAATATTTCAATACTCTACGGAGATATTCTCCCTTCAATTCCTGATTCTAGTAACCCTTACATTTTCTTTTGATTTCTCACATCAATCCATATATCTGGTTGTAAATGTTATTCATCTTTTCCAAGGACTATTTGTGGCTTAGTTCATTTGTTTTGTTTTTCATTTTTTCTTTATTTTTAGCATTTACTTACATCTGCTTATTTACTTGTGTATTTATTCACTAAGTTCCTTTTCTAATTTTTTCTGTTCAATTAGATGATTTTTTTTTTTTTTTACTTTTCTTCTTTTTTCCTTACTACAAATACTTAAAGCTACTAAATTTTCTGAACGCTGTTTTAGCCAAATTGATATGATATATTTTTATTATTCAGTGTTGATATGTTTTGGCTGTGTCCACACCCAAATTTCAAATTGAATTGTAATAATCCCCACATGTCAAGGGTGGGGCCACGTGGAGATAATTGAATCATAGGGAAAGTTTCTCCCATACTATTCTCAAGGTGGTAAATAAGTCTCATTATATCTGATCATTTTGTAAATGAGAGTTCCTCCGCACAAGCTCTCTTGCCTCCTGCCATGTAAGATGTGCCTTTCCTTCTCCTTTGTCTTCTGCCATGATTGTGAGGCTTCTCTAGCAATATGAAACTATGAGCCCATTAAACCTCTTTCCTTTATAAATTACCCAGTTTGGGATATGCCTGTATTAGCAGTGTGAGAACAGACTAAGTTTGATTTATTTGTTGAAACGGAGATCACTTAGAAACGTTTTGCTTAATATCTAGAGCATATTTTACTTATATGGCACTATTTTACTCAAAGCAAATTTATTTGCAAAGTCTGTCAGCAATGGATATTAAGGAGATCTTCTGGTAGGCCAAAATTTTCACATCCCATACTTTTAGGCACTAGTCTAACCCAACGCTGCCCAACCTATAGTGTTTCTGTTCGGTTTCCAACTACAGAGTTGCCATTCTCTGATATTTCTTGGATAGTCTAACTTTGTGCATGCATGTTCAGTTTGGACCTAAGCTGCAGAGTTGCAGGGGCCCCTAGATTGCCTCCTCTCCATACCTTTTCACCTTCAACACTGCACTCCGTGCATTCTAGCTGATTCAGTCGTCACTAGTTTTTTGTCTCCTTACTTCAGCAGGGATATCATGCTCTTACTGGAATCAGTTTGCTGCATATGGTTAAGGAAGAGTCCCTAGGTCAAGAGCCCGAGAAAATATGGAGTTCATCTTGTGATTTTTCCCTTCTCACAGAAACCACAGGTAGATAACTGATGCATAATCCCTGAAAAGCATTTTCAAATATTATTTCTCTAATTTTATAAATTATTTTCCCAAGAGGGTCATTCAGATACCAGTTACTCCATCATAAATGAGAACATAAAAAATAAATCATGTAAAAGTGTATAAATGGGTTAAAAAACAGCAAAAGTTAGGAAAAGAAAGCAAAAGTTACACTATTAAATATTAACTGAATAAATTAGGAAGAAAATTACATGATTCATGCAATGAATTAAATTCTTTAGAAAAACACAATAATATAATACTGAATATATATAATAAACAAAACAGCATAACTAATAAAAATAAAAATAACAAATTATAAATTAGAAAAAGAATCCAAATAATGATTATTTAAATAGATTAAAAAATTACATATTGAGAAAAATTCATATTCCTAATGTGTAATAATTGATTAAAAAACAAAATAAGGAAATTTAAAAGGTTGTGATATACTATTATTATATTATTATTATTATTTTGGACAGGGCATCACTGTGTTGCCCAGGCTGGACTGCAGTGGCATACTTATGGCTCACTTCAGCCTTGACCTCCACAGCTCAAGCGATCCTCCCACCTCAGCTGGTACTCCAGGCACAGGTCACTATGCCCAGCTTATTTTTCTGTAGAAATTGTGTATTGCTATGATGCCAAGATTGGTGTTGAACTCTTGGGCTTAAGAATCCTTCCAAAGTTCTTGGATCGCAGGCATGAGCCACTACACTTGGCCATGACAAAATAGTTTGATAATGCTATAGAAATGAAGTTGATCACTTCAATGAAATCTATTTTCTAAAAGTATATAATTTACCAAATCTTATCTTAAAAGGTAGAAACAAAGTTAAATCAAACACATTGCTATAGAAGTAGATGATCAAAACAAATCCAAACCAGAAGAACTGCTATCTTTTTTACAAACAGCACCAATCTAAACTACTTTCATTGAAGATTGTCAATTAAAAAAAAAAAATCAAGGAATTTTTATCTTTGCCAAACAGATTGGAGATGATTACTGAAAATGAGTACACTAGTCATAAAATAGTGTAAATAGACATTATTTTTCATTGCCAGTGAAGTGCAAATCTGTATAGCCTCTAAAAATGCAGTGTGCTAATACATATCTAATTTAGACAAGCACATAACCCTTGTACCAAAAGTGTTTGTATTTACAATATCCCACCTGTGAGAGACAGTTAATGTAAAGAGCATTGCTTTAAAACACCAAAACATGGAAATCAATCTAAATGTCCTTTAAGAAAGAACAATGTTAATAAATCATATTGTATTTATGTATTGAAATACAAAAATTTATTGTAATTAGTCACTTTCATATAAAATGATTTGAAATATTGCAGAATATATTCTTAAGTTGTTAAAAAGTACAGTTCAGAATATGACTATAGTATACACTTTATTATTAAAAATGAATAAATATACATGTATTTTTGCAAGTACCTAAAATATCTATGAAATAATGAAGAAAAATGTATAAGTAATTGTCAGTGAGAAAGTTATCTTCATGTTGAGAAAAGAGTTTGGCAAAAATTTTTTTGTATTTTTGCAAAAGATAAAATAATCTATGTATTGCGGGTCGCATATACACTAGCCACACATTTCTTGTTTTTATAAACTTTTAAAATATAAAAAATATTATTAGTTCAAAGACCAGGGATGCTAAAACTTTATTTTTCATACATTATCTATGTACGTTTATACTTTATTTTATATTGTAGACTCATTAATATTGAACTAAACATCCCTCCCAAACTACCTTTATGCCATGAAAATACGAACATAGATATGAAGTTATATTTGCTTTTCAGTTCTACCTCATTTCCTATTAAAGATTTTCTTTGGTCGAGGTAAATGCTACCCTAAATTTTGGTTCAGTCTTTTTATTTATTTTGTTTTATTTTAAGTTTGGAGATACAAGTGCAGGATGTACAGGTTGGTTACATAGGTAGGCATGTGCCATGGTGGTTTGCTGCACCTACCAACCCATCACCTAGGTATTAGGTCCAGCATGCATTACCTATTTTCCTGATGCTCACCCACCTCCCAGTCTCCCACTACAGGCCCCAGTGTGTGTTGTTACCCTCCCTGTGTCCATGAGTTCTCATTGTTCAGTTCCCACTTGCAAGTGAGAAATCTTGATGTTTGGTTTTTTGTTCCTGAGTTAATTTACTGAGGATAATGGCTTCTGGATCCATCCATGTCCCTGTAAAGGACATGCTCTCATTTATTTTTTTGGCTGCATAGTATTTCATGGTGTATACGTGCTACATTTTCTTTATCCAGTCTATCATTGATGGGCATTTGGGTTGATTTCATGTCTTTACTATTGTAAATAGTGTTGCAATGAACATATGTATCTTTATAATAAAATGGTATATTTATTTGGGTATATGCTCAGTAATGGGATTGCTGGGCCAAATGGTATTTGTGATTCTAGGTCTCTGAGGAATCAACACACTGCCTTCCACAATGGTTAAACTAATTTGCATTCCCACCAAGAGTGTAAAAATGTTGTTATTTCTCCACAGCTTTGCCAGCATCTATTGTTTCTTGACTATTTAAAAATCACCATTCTGTCTGACGTGAGATGGTATCTCATTGTTGTTTGATTTGCATTTATTTCATGTTTTTTTTTTCATATGTTTGTTGGCCTCATGAATGTTTTCTTTGGAGAAGTGTTTGTTCATGTCCTTTGCCCACTTTTTAATGAAGTTACTCATTTTTCCTTGTAAATTTGTTTAAGTATCTTATAGATTCTGGATATTAGATCTTTGTCAGATGGATAGGCGGCAAAAATTTTCTCCCATTCTATAGTTTGTCATTTGTTCTGATGATAGTTTCTTCGGCTGTGCAGAAGCTCTTTAATTATATCCTATTTGTCAATTTTTGCTTTCGCCACAATTGCTTTTGATGTTTTCATCATGAAATTTGGCCCATGCTTAAGTCCATAATGGTATTGCCTAGATTATTTTCTAGGGTTTTTATAGTTTGGGGTTTTACATTTAAGTCTTTAATTCATCTTGAGTTAATTTTTGTATAAAGTGTAAGGAAGGGGTCCAGTTTCAATTTTCTGCATATGGCTAGACAGTTCTCCCAGAACCAATTATTAAATAGGGAATCATTTCCCCATTGGTTGTGATATGGTTTGGCTGTGTCCCCTCCCCACCAGTCTCATCTTGAATTGTAGTTCCCATAATTCCCCACATGCTGTGGAAGGTACCCGGTGGGAGATAATTGAATCATGGGGGCAGTATGCCCCATACTGTTCTTGTGGGAGTGAATAAGTCTGACAAGATCTGATGGTTTCATGAGGCAAAAGCTCTTTCACTTGGTTCTCTTTTTTTCCTCTCGTCTGCTGCCATGCAAGACTTGCCTTTCGTCTTCCACCATGATCATGAGGGCTCCCCAGTCACGTGGAACTGTGAGTCCATTAAACCTCTTTTTCTTTAGGAATTACCTAGTCTCACTTCTGTCTTTATCAGCAGTGTTAAAATGGACTAATCCAGCTTGTTTTTGTCAGATTTGTCAAAGATCAGATGGTTGTAGATGTGCAGTCTTATTTCTCAGTTCTCTATTCTGTTCCATTGGTCTATATGTCTGTTTTTGTACCAGTAGCATGTTCTTTAGGTTACTGTAATCTTGTAGTATAGTTTGATTTCAGGCAGCATGATGCCTCCAGCTTTGTTCTTTTTGCCTAAGATTGTCTTGGCTATACAGGCTGTTTTTTTATTCCATATGAGTTCTAAAGCAGTTTTTTTTTTTTTTTTTTTCTTCTAATTCTCTGAAGAACATCACTGGTAGTTTAATGATAATAGCATTGAATTTATAAATTACTTTGGGCAGTATGGCCATTTTCATGATACTGATTCTTTCTATCCATGAATATGAAATGTTTTTCCATTTGTGCCTGGTCTGATTTTTTTTTTTTTTTTTTTTTTGAGACGGAGTCTCGCTCTGTTGCCTGGGCTGGAGTGTAGTGGCCGGATCTCAGCTCACTGCAAGCTCCGCCTCCCGGGTTTATGCCATTCTCCTGCCTCAGCCTCCCAAGTAGCTGGGACTACAGGCGCCCGCCACCTCGCCCGGCTAGCTTTTTGTATTTTTTAGTAGAGACGGGGTTTCACTGTGTTAGCCAGGATGGTCTCGAACTCCTGACCTCGTGATCCTCCCGTCTCGGCCTCCCAAAGTGCTGGGATTACAGGCTTGAGCCACCGCGCCTGGCCTCCGATTTTCTTGAGCAATGGTTTATGGTTCTCCTTGAAGAGGTCCTTCATTTTTCTTGCTAGTTGTATTCCTAGGTATTTTATTCTCTTTGTAGTAATTGTGATTGGAAGTTCATTTATGATTTGGCTCTTCACTTTTCTGTTGTTGATGTATGAGAATGCTTGTGATTTCTGGCATTGATTTTGTATTCTGAGACTGCTGAATTTGCTTATCAGCTTGAGCTTTTGGGCTGAGACGAAGGGATTTTCTAGATATAGGATCGTGTCATCTGCAAACAGAGACAGTTTTTCTTCCTATCTTCCTATCTGAATACACTTTATTTCTCTTACCTGATTGCCCTGGCCAGAACTTCCAATGCTATGTTGAAAAGGAGTGGTGAGAGAGAGCATTCTTGTCTAGTGATGGTTTTCAAGGGAGATTCTTCCAGCTTTTGCTTATTCAGTATGATATTGGCTGTGGATTTGTCATGAATGGCTCTTATTTTTTTGAAGTATCTTCTATCAATACCTAGGTTATTGAGACTTTTTACTATGAAGGGTTGTTTAATGTTATCAAAGGCCTTTTGTGCACCAATTGAGATAATCATGTGGTTTCTGTTTATGTGATTAAATTATGTTTATTGATTTGTGTGTGTTGAACCAGCCTTGCATCCTGGGGATGAAGCCAACTTGATCATGGTGGATAAGCTTTTTGATGTGCTGCCACATTCAGTTTGCCAGTATTTCATTCAGGATTTTCACATCGATGTTCATCAAAGATATTGGCCTGAATTTGTTGTTGTTGTTGTTGTTGTTGTTGTTGTATCTCTGCTGTGTTTTTGTATCAGAATGATGCTGGCCTCATAAAACGAGTTAGGGAGGAATCTCTGCTTATGAAGTGTTTGAAATCATTTCAGAAGAAATGGTACCAGTTCCTCTTTGTACTTCTGGTAGAATTCAATTGTAAATCCCTCTGGTCCTGGCTTTTTTTTTTTTTTTGGTTAGTAGGTGTTTATTACTGCCTCAGTTTAGGAATTTGTTATTGGTCTATGCAGGGATTCAACTTGCTCTTGGTTCAGTCTTGGGAGGGTGTATGTGTCCAGGAATTCATCCATATAATTTTTATGTATTTGTATATAGGGTATATGTGTATTATATATTATATTTTATGTTATATTTATATGAGTTTATATGCTAATTTAATTTCCAGGGGATTAATATTATACTTAATGTTATGTACATAAGTATTTATTTATATTGGAGCACTTGTTTGTAATTCTTTCACTTGGATAAATGTAGCAAATCACATTATTTGAGTGTAACAATCTCCTCTTGATGGCCTCTATGTTTCCTAATTTCTGCTACTATAGATAGCTGATAAGAATATACTTGTATAAATCTGCAAGTTAATGCACGCAAGAATTGTTCTTGTATAAAGAAGTGGAAGGAGTGTTTTAAGGTATAGAGCACGTAATTCCTCATCTTTATAAAATCATACAGTAATAAACTCTTTGCCAGTGTAGTTGTATCAATGCATGCTTGTACATTCACCAGCATCTACTTCAACATCTGACGTTTTCAAATGTATTAATTTTCTCCATCAAATGGTCATAAAATTTTATCTTATGACCTTTATTTTAATGTCTTCATCATCAATGATGCTTACCTATGTGTGACTCCTCTCTCCAGAATGGAAATACCTGACTTTTCCCATTTTCTATTGGTTTTAATTGCACTTTCTTATTGTGTTTATGTATTCTTTTTTTTTTTTTTTTTTTTTTTTTTTTTTTTTTTTTTTTTTTTTTTTTTTTAAGGCGGAGTCTCGCTCTGTCGCCCGGACTGGAGTGCAGTGGCCGGATCTCAGCTCACTGCAAGCTCCGCCTCCCGGGTTTGCGCCATTCTCCCGCCTCAGCCTCCCGAGTAGCTGGGACTACAGGCGTCCGCCACCTCGCCCAGCTAGTTTTTGTATTTTTAGTAGAGACGGGGTTTCACTGTGTTATCCAGGATGGTCTCGATCTCCTGACCTCGTGATCCGCCCGTCTCGGCCTCCCAAAGTGCTGGGATTACAGGCTTGAGCCACCGCGCCCGGCCAAACCGTATTCTTAATAGGAATACTTTTGTCATATCAGCAAGATAAAGGAAATTTATTTATTTATTTATTTTCTTTGTTTGAGGTGGAGTCTTGCTCTGCCATCCAAACTAGAGTGCAATGGGATGATCTTGGCTTGCTGCAACCTTCACCTCTTGAGTTCAAGTGATTATCCTGCCTCAGGCTCTGCAGCAGCTGGAGTTACAGGTGTGTGACACCACCCTCAGCTAATTTTTGTATCTTTTAGTAGAGATTGAGTTTCAGCATTTTGGCAAAGCTGGTCTCAAACTCCTGACATTAAGCGATCTACCCGCCTGAACCTCCTAAAGTGCTGGGATTTACAGGTGTCAGCAAACATGCTCAGCCAATAAATTTAATATACTTCTATTCCATTGAACTATTATCTTGTATATTCTTATACTAATAATATTTCCTATCTTTTTCTAAGAATTAACTAAAGCTTCACATCTCAATAAGTATTAGGGCAAATCCCACATTCATTTTTTTTCTGCAGCAGTATTTTGCCTGTTCTTGGACGTAAAATCTACTATTTTTTCTTTTTAATTTTATAATTAGAGAGATACTTGGGCATAAAATCTACCAAATAAATTTCAAATCCTCTTAATAGATATTTTTGAAACTCTATAGAAATCTTACTGAAATCACATTGACTGTATGAATAAATGAGGAAAATTGATAACTTTATATTATATTTTCTAATATAAATAGATGAATTTCTCCACATTTTTAACAATTGTGTTTTGTGTATTCTAAGAAATGAACAATTTAATTTTCACTGTCAATTATGTATAGAAAGGCACCAGCAATTTATATTAATTTTATGTTCAGATGCCTTATTAAACTTTCCAAACAACTTAAAAAACATATTTCAGGATATTATCCTTGAAAACTTCCTCAACCTCACTAGACAGGCCAACAGGCAAATTCAGCAATTACAGAGAACCCCTGCAAGATTCTACAACAAGAAGATCATCTCCAAGACACATAATTGTCAGATTTTCCAAGGTCGAAATAAAAGAATATTAAAGGCAGCTAGAGACAAAAGGTAGGCAACCTACAAATGGAACCCTATTAGACTGACAGTGAACCTCTCAGTAGAAACCCTACAGGCTTATTAAAAAAAGAAGTCTTCAACAAAGAATTTCATAGCAGCCAACGCAAGATTCCTAAGGGAAGGAGAAATAAGATCTTTTTCAGATAAACCAGTGCTGAGGGAGTGTGTTACTATCAGACCCAACCTTACAAGAGATCTTGAAACAAGCACTAAATATGAAAAAGAAAGACCATTACCAGCCAATAAAAGAAAAAAACAAACAAACAAACACACTTAAGTACACAGACAAGTGACATTGTAAAGCAACCACTTAAACAAGTTGGCATAATAATCAGCTGATAACACAATGACAGGATGAAATCCACACATATCAGTACTAACTGTGAATGTAAATAGGCTAAATGTCTCATTTAAAAAACAAGTGACAAGCTGGACACAAACAAGTGACAAGCTGGACACAAAAGCAAGATTTGTTGGTATGTTGTCTTCAAGAGACAAACCTCACACACAATGACACCCATAGGCTCAAAATAAAGACATGGAGGAAAATCTACTGAGTAAATGGAAATGAGTAAAAATAACAGAGGTTGCAATCCTAATTTCAAACAAAACAAACTTTAAACCAACAAAGATTTTTTAAAAAGACAAGGAAGGGCATTACATAATGGTAAAGAATTCAATTTGAAAAGAAGACCTAACTATCCTAAATACATATGCAACTAGCACAGGAAAACCCAGATTCATAAAGCAAGTTCTTAGACACCTACAAAAAGAATTAGGCTCCCACACAATAATAGGGGGAAACTTCAACACTCCACTGATACTTAGACAAATCATCAAGGCAGAAGATATTCAGGACATGACCTCAAAACTGGACAAAATAGATTTCATAGACCTCTGAAGAACTATCCACCCAAAACAATGGAATATACATTCTTCTCATCACCACAAGGCACATATTTTACAATCAATCATATAGTCATAAGACAATCCTCAGAAAATGTGAAAGAACTGAAATTATACCAAATACACTCTTGGACCACACACAATAAAAATAGAAATAAATAATTTAAAAATTGTCCAAATATATGCAAACACATGGAAAGTAAATAACCTGTTCCTGAATGGCTTTTAGTTAAATAATGAAATTAAGGGAAAAAACAGAAATTCTTTGAAACTAATGAGAACAAATATACAAGTTACCAGAATCTGTGGGATTTAAGGCAGTGTTAGAGACAGGCGGATCACGAGGTCAGGAGATCGAGACCATCCTGGCTAACACGGTGAAACCTCGTCTCTACTAAAAACACAAAAAACTAGCCGGGCGAGGTGGCGGGCGCCTGTAGTCCCAGCTACTCGGGAGGCTGAGGCAGGAGAATGGCGTAAACCCGGGAGGTGGAGCTTGCAGTGAGCTGAGATCTGGCCACTGCACTCCAGCCTGGGCGACAGAGCGAGACTCCATCTCAAAAAAAAAAAAAAAGAAAAAAAAAAAAAAAAAAAAGAAAGAAAGAAATTTATAGCACTAAATGTCCACATGAAAAAAATGAGAATGATCTCAAATTAACAACCTAACATCACAGCTAAAGGAACTAGAGAAACAAGAGCAAAGCAACTCTAAAGCTAGCAGAAGACAGATATAAAAAAATCAGAGCTAAACTGAATAAGATCGAGACACACAAAAAAATTCAAAAGATCAACAAATCAGGGAGTTGACTTTTTGAAAAAATTAGTAAAGTAGATAGGTGGCTGGGCAGATTAATAAAGAAGAAAAGAAAAAATCTAAAGAAACAAATTTAGAAATGACAAATAGGATGTTGTCACTGACCCCACAGAAATACAAATAACAATCAGAGACTACTAGGAACACCTCTATGCACACAAACTAGAAAATCTATAGGAGATCGATACATTTCTGGACTCATATACCTTCCCAAGATTGAACCAGGAAGACATTGATTCCCTGAAAAGACAAATAACAGGTTCCAAAATTGAACCAGTAAAAAATAGACTACCAACTAACAAAAGCCCAGGACCAGATGTGAACAGCCAAATTCTGCCAGATGTACAGAGAAGAGCTGGTACCATTCCTGCTGAAACTATTTCAAAATAAATGAGGAGAAAGGACTCCTACCCAACTCATTATATGAAGTCAGCATCATTCTGATACCAAAACCTAGCAGAGACAGAGCAAAAAAAAAAAAAAAAAAAAAAAGATAATAGAAAGAAAGAAAACTAAACTTCAGGCCAATATCTTGGATTAATGTAAAAATTCTCCACAAAATACTAGCAAACCAAATTCAGAAGCACATCAGACAGCTAGCTAATCACAAAGATCAAGTAGGCTTTATTCCCTGGGTGCAAATTTGGTTTAATATCTGCAAATCAATAAATGTGATTCATTACCTAAAGAGAACCAAAAGCAAAAACCACATAATTATCTTAATAGATGCAGAAAATACTTTTGATAAAATTCAACATCGCTTCGTGTTAAAAACTTTCAATAACCTAGGCATTGAAGGAACATACCTCAAAAAAAAAAAAAAAAAAAAAAAAAAAAAGAGTCATCAATGACAAACCCACAGGCAATATCATACTGAATGTGCAAAAGCAAGAAGCATTTCCCTTGAAAACCAGCACAAGACAAGGCTGCCCTCCCTCAACATTCCTATTCCTATTGGAAGTCCTGGCCAGGAGAATCAGGCAAGAGGAAGAAATAAAGGGCATTCAACTAGGAAGAGAGGAAGTCAAACTATCTCTATTTGCAGATGGCATGTTTCTGTATTTAGAAAACCCCATAGTCTCAGGCTAAAAGCTCTAGCTGATAAACAATTTTGGCAACATCTCAGGATACAAAATCAACATAAGAAATTACTGGCATTACTATAAATCAACAACAGCCAAGCTGAAAATCAAGTCAGGAATGCCATCTAAATTATAATGGTTACAGAAAAATAAAACACCTAGGAATACAGATAACCAGGGAGTTGAAAGATCTCTACAATGAGAATTACAAAACACTGCTCAAAAAATCAGAGAAGATGACATAAACAAGTGGAAATATATGCTATGTTTGAGGATAGAGAGAATCAATATAATTAAAGTTGCCTTACTGACCAAAGAAATTTACAGATTTGTTATTTCTGTCAAACTACCAATGTCATTCTTCACAGAACTAGAAAAGAAAACTCTTTTAAAATTCACTAGAAATAAACAAACAAAGCCTAAAGCAATCATAAGCAAAAAGGACAAAGTTAGAGGCACATCTAACCAACTTGAAACTGTACTATAGTGCTACAGAAATCAAAACAGTGTGGTACAGGTACAAAAACAGACACATAGACCAATGGAATACGAATAGAGAGCCCAGAAATAAGTCTGCACACCTACAACCATCTCATCTTTGATAAAGATGACAAAAATAAGTAATAGGGAAAGGACTTCCTATTCAATAAATGGTTCTGATGTAACTGGCTAGCCATATGCAAAAAAATGGAAACTGGACCCCTCTCTTTCATTATATATATATATATATTTTTTTTAATTTTTTGGAATATATATATATATATACATATATATATATATATATATATATATATAAATCAACTCAAGATAGATTGAAGACTTAAATGTAAAACTCAAAACTATAAAAACCCTGAAAGACAATCGAGGCAATACCATTATGGACATAGGAACTGACAAGTATTTCATAACAAAGACACCAAAAACAACAGCAACAAAAGTAAAAATTGATTAATGGGATCTAATTAAACTAAAGAGCTTCTGCACAGCAAAAGAAACTGTCAACAGAGTAAATGGACAACCTACAGAATGGGAGAAAATATTTGCAAGCAATGTATCTGACAAAGATCTAATATCCAGCATCTATAAGGAACTTAAATAAATTTATAGGAGAAAAACAACCCCATTAAAAAGTGGGCAATAGGCATGAACAGACACTTTTCCAAAGAAAACATACATGCAGTCAACAAACCTACATCAAGGTCAGTATCACAGATCATTAGAGAAAGAAAATCAAAACCACAATGCAATACTATCTCACTCCAGTCAGAATGGTTATTACTAAAAAGTCAAAAAATTAACAGATGCTAGCGAGGTTGCGTAGATAAGGTTGTATCTCTACACTATTGCTGGAAGGGTAAAGTTGCTTAACCATTGTGGAAAGCAGTATGGGGATTCCTCAAAAAGCTAAAGCAGAACTACCATTTGACCCAGAAATTCCATTACTGGTTATGTAACCAAAGGAATATAAATCATTGTACTATAAAGACAGGCATGTGCATATTCACTGTAGCACTATTCACAATAAGAAAGATACAGAATCAAACTAAATGCTCATTAATGTCAAAATGGATAAAGAAAATATGATACATTTACACCATGGAATAAGAGGATAGAAAAAGAAAGTATTGGGTACTAGACTTAGTACCTGGGTGATGAAATAACCTGTATAACAAACTCTTGTGTAATGAGTTTATGTATATAACAAACCTGCACATGCACCCCTGAACCAAAAATAAAAGTTAAAAAACATTTTTGTCACTATTTCTATAGTTTCTTTACATTTTCTTTTTAAATGGGTATATCACTTGTAAATATTCACTATTTTATTTTTTATTTTCTAGTCTTTGTGACTCAAATTCATTTTATTATAATAGCTCAAACACATAGAGCAATCTGCTATTTTTTAATGTACCTTATTTGTCTTATTGCAGAAGACCACTAAACAAAATTAAAGTGTTTACAATGAGATTGCTCTTGTCACTGAATTTAAAAGAAATGATTCAAACTTTCTGTACTTAGGATAATATTTGCTCTATTTTTTCTCTTTATTAAGAAAGGACATTGTCTTATTAGTCTTTTATTTACTTATTTTTTCTAATTTTATAGCTGATACATTACACCATGTATATATACTTAACAAAGCATAGAATCAATAACATTAGTAATAATTTAGCTCTGATTATTTCTCAGTTTGTTGATTTTTCTTTTGTCCAATATTTTAGGTCAATCTTTTAAAAATTCTATCAAATAGCTGATTTTATTATTTTAATGATAATACTTAGCTTTCACACAAGACTATGCTTTGCTAATAAATACTGAAATCAGATTGCCCTTCTGTTTTACTTTTTCTTACTTTTGAAATATATTTCTCTTTTAAGAGCAAGACTTTTAATGTTAACATAATTTCTTTTGTCAGCCAGGCGTGGTGGTGGGCACTTGTAGTCCCAGCTGCTTGGGAGACTGAGGCAGGAGAATGGCGTGAGCCCAGGAGGTGGAGGTTGCAGTGAGCCGAGATCATGCCACTGCACTCCAGCCTGGGCAACAGAGCGAGACTCTGTCTCAAAAAATAATAATAATAATAATAATTTTTATAAAAATAAAATAATAATAATTTTATTATTATTATTATTATTTCTTTTGTCTTTGACTGTAAAATTATGTATTTGTTTTTTTTCTTGGGAGTCACATTTCTGGTATTTTCCCTGAGCACTTCAAAGAGAGCATTCCACTTTTTTAAAGGTTTTGGCTGTGAGCAGAAACGTTTGGTATACCTCCTCGCCCTTTACTTCACTATTCCTAGAGTTTATAAAATAAAAAGTCTGCACCGAACAGCTGTTAAAAACTGTGACAGATTTTTATGCATGCTGCTCTAATTAGAACTGAGCTCAACTCCAAATACAACAGACAGACAGATGGGGACTATAACCCATAGAGTAAAGAGTTCAGGGGATGGAAAATTATCCCGAGTAACCTGATTAAATGCCAAGGGTAGGGGATTCTTGTGAAATTGGCTTAACAGGATTCCAGCTAAAGGCAGTCCAGCAATGCAGATACCAAAAGTGGGGAAAGGGTTATTTGATAAGATATCAAGTGGGGATGATTCTCATAAAACTGACTTAGCAAAAGTTTTTGATAAAACTGATCTTAGCAGACCCAAGTCAAGACAATGTTGAGAGGATTCAGATGAGCCAAGCTCTAGGTTAGTCAAGGAGACAGTCTTTGCCACACTGTGTCTTTTAGGATTTAACCTCTTTGAAATTTCTCCCTTTTTGGCTCCTACATGTCAGTTCTGGTTTCTTTTACTCAAACTGGACACTGTGTTTACCCCAGCAACCTGTCTCTGTGGCCTTTGCTCTGGGAGGCTGGCACTGATTCCATGGTGCCTGGCCAAGCTCATGAATGCTAAAGCCGAGTCTCCTGCTACTTGTAGAACAACCACCTGCCACTTAGGCTCAGTTTACATTCATTTGTGTGGCGGTACTTTTCTGGATACATCTCCCAACCATTGTTAGAACAATAGTACCACAGAGTTTGTCCTTCTTGGGGTCTAACTCTTTTTGGAAAATGATGGGATCCCCTGACGCCCAGTCAATCACGATGCACAATAATTATGTTCAAAATTTACTCACTATTTTCCGTATCTGTTAAACTTACTCCCCATTTTCATGCCCATGTACTTTTTCTTTTTTTTTTTAACTTCTTCCCTAATTTATCCCTACATTGCTGATTTACCAATCTGTATTTTTCCTCCTGATGTTATTGGCTCTACTTGTATTTTTAAAATTAATCTAACAGGTTTCCTATTTTTAAAAACTATTATGATTTCCTGTTTCATTCTATTATGTCTCTACCTAGTATAGCTCCCATTCATTATAACTATAATTTTTTTGTTGCACTGAATACCAAATTTATTATTTTATTGAGAAATAATAGCTTTTAAAATAAAATACTTAGCTATTCAAGCAATGTTAAAATGAATACTGAAGTGGATTTGAAAGAAAGAAAAAAGAAAGTCATGAACCTTTGTTTATCTCACTGAATGACTTCTTCATTGAGATTTGTTTTTCCTAGATGAGCACAATGGGCCAATACCAGATCCAAAAGCTTCCAGAGGACAGCACGTAACTACTCTCAGGTCTGTAACTAGGAACATTTTCTTACCCTGTCTAGCCCAGGGATTTTCATTTATCTTCTCTAGATTTATCCCAGTTTTTTGCTGGAACTTAAAATAATACCCTCAGGGCTTCTGTAATACTTGCTCTTCACACACCTAATAAACTTCCGTGTGAAATGCACTTTAAAATTTTTTTTCTGTTATTGACATCAGTCATAAGTTAAATGTTATTACCTCCTGGGCAAAAAGTGTAAAAACTTTATTTCCAGAAGCAGTCTGGGCCCTGAACACAGCTACCATTAGCTTATAAATGTAGGGCCTTGTCCTTGCTCCGCTGAGTTTTGGCTCCCAGAAATCACTGCATTTCTTCCCCCTGAAATAAAGAAAGTATACAATCTACACACCACAAAAGGCATGAAAGGAGGTGAGTATGCGTTGCCACTATGTGAAACCAACAAAATAACACTTAGTAACAGCCATAGTTTTGGGCAGTCAGTGATTTTGTTTTCTTCTCTTTTAATCTGAGTTTAAAGGAAGAAGGCATGTTGCCTGATATAATTACTATATATTCAACCAAAAAATTATTTTAAGAAAATATGAGACAGTGTAAACACTCCCAAATGGCATCATTCTATGTTTAAGAGACAGTGATTTCATTGACAAGAGATAACCCACATATAAATGATTGAACTAAAAAGTCATTTTGAGGCTGGGCGCAGTGTCTCATGCCTGTAATCCCAGTATTTTGGGAGGCCGAGATGGGTGGATCACCTGAAGTCAGGAGTTTGAGACCAGCCTGGCCAACATGGTGAAACCCTGTCTCTACTAAAAATACAAAAATTAGCCAGGCATGGTGGCAGACACCTGTAATCCCAGCTACTTAGGAGGCTGAGGCAGGAGAATTGCTTGAACCTGGGAGGTGGAGGTTGCAATGAGCCAAGATCATGCCACCGCACTCCAGCCTGGGTGACAGAGACTTCATCTCAATGAAAAAAAAAGGTTATTTTGAATTAAAGGTGCGAAACTGTAACAATAATTTATCTGTGCATTTAGCTTATACAATTGTATTAATTTTCACACTACTATAAAGACATACCCAACACTGGGTAATTTATATTAAAAAAGAGGTTTAATTGGCTAACAGTTCTGCAGAGCTGGGGAGACCTCAGGAAGCATACAATCATGGCGGCAGGGGAAGTGGCATGTCTCACATGGCGTCAGGTGAGAGAGAAGTGTGTGATGTGAAGGGGAAAGAGCCCTTTATAAAACCATCAGATCTTGTGAGAACTCACTCATATCAGGAGAATAGCATGGGGAAACCGACCCCATGATCCAAACTCCTCCCACCAGATCTCTCCATAGACATGTGGGGATTATGGGGATTATAATTCAAGATGAGATTTCATTGGGGACTCAGCTGAACCATATCAACAACTATACATACTTATTTTCCTTCTTGAATGCACAAGATCAGCAATATTAATAATGTTACTTTGATAATGTTGATATGCAATTACTTTATAACAATAAATCTCCAAAAAGCTCCGTCAATTTATCCCAAAGAGAATAAGAAAAGTTTAATATATTTCATGATGGGTGACAATAGTTAGTTCACAAAAAAAGTGGTGGTTAATTTCATGTGTTAATTTTGTTACGCAATGGTCACAGTTGTTTGACCAAACACAAGTCTAAATGTTTATGTGAAGGTATTTTTTAGATATAGTTTCCTTCCTTCCTTCCTTCCTTCTTACCTTCCTTCCTTCCTTCCTTCCTTCCTTCCTTCCTTCCTTCCTTCCTTCCTTCCTTCCTTCCTTCCTTTCTCACTCACTCTCTCCCTCCCTCCCTCCTCTCTCCTCTCTTTTCTTTCCTTCCTTTCTCTCTTTCTCTCTCTTTCTTCTCTTTCTCTTTCTTTCTTCCCTTCTTTCTTCCTTCCTTCCTTCCTTCCTTCCTTCCTTCCTTCCTTCCTTCCTTCCTTCCTTCCTTCCTTCCTTCCTTCCTTCCTTCCTTCCTTCCTTCCTCTCCTCTCTCTCTCTCTCTCTCTCTCTCTCTCTCTCTCTCTCTCTCTCTCTTTCTTTATTCTTTCTTTCCTCTTTCTTTTTTATTGAGACATACTTTCACTCTTGTTGCCTAAGCTGGAGTGCAATGGCGCGATCTTGGCTCACTGCAACTTCTGCCTCCTAGGTTCAAGCGATTCTGCTGCCTCAACCTCCTGAGTAGCTGGGACTATCGGCATATGCTACCACATCTAGCTAATTTTTGTATTTTTAGTAGAGAAGGGGTTTCACCGTGTTGGCCAGACTGGTCTCGAACCCCAGATCTCAGGTTATCCACCCACCTCAGCCTCTCAAAGTGCTGGGCATGAGCCACCGCATCCAGCTACCATTTAAACAAATAGACCTTGAGTAAAGCATATTACTCTCTATAATATCCAATTAGTGGAATGCCTTAAGAAAAAAGACGAAGGTATCCAAGAGAAAAGAATTCTGCTTCCAGACTGCCTTTGGACACAAAACTGAAGTATCAATTCTGTTGGAATTTCTAGACTGCAGGTTTCCCTGTACATTTTAGACCTGCCCACATTCTCATAAGTCAATTCCATAAAATCTCTCTCTCTTTCTGTCTCTCTCATCTCTTTCTCTCTTAAAAGTTCTGTTTCTATGACTAATACAAATTTTGATATGGAGAGTGGTGTGACCCAAACTTTCAGTCTTGAAGAGGCTGGCCATTAGTAGTACTGCTTGAATTGGCTTATTGAAGTTTTCCATGGACTTTAATCCCAGGGCATAAGAGTGCTAAGAAGCCTTAAGAGATCTCTTATATTCTGAACTTCGTCTTTGTTACCAACTTTGCAGAGTGGCAGTTCAATTTTTTCTTCGTAATCAAGATGAATCACTCCAGCCAGTAAAGTAATTCCCTTGTTTGCTCATTGACTTAGAGACACGAGAATCCTGAAGTAGCCAAGTGGCAGTCTTAAAGTTTGAGCTTAACGGAATCATTTTTGTATCTATGGTGAAATCATTCCTCCCTTTGGAACTAAGGCTGCTACACAAGCAGATGAGACAGAGAGCACAGCTTTTACTTTAGACAGCAAGGAAGACAAGAAACAAAACTCTAGACTTCATAGGGACAGGAAGTAAAACATTTTTTAATAGATCACAAGGAATAATAGAGAATTGTGCAGCTTCCATTTCCACTGCCAGTTCCATGGAACTGTGAATGCTAAAGGGAGAGAATCAGCATCATACATTGGATAATGAGTTAGAGCGTATATAGGATAACCTTATTCCAGCCCTGTAAATTCTCATGTTACTTCTTAATAACAATAATACTTCATGTTAACATCATGTGTCTTCATAGGATCCTTGAGGTTAATATGCTAATAATGATGTAAACTTGTTGCCATAGAGTACAATTCTTGTCTAGAAATGCATATTGTAATTTTCCTGTAATTCCTCTTAATCTGAATTTCCCATCACTATTTACAGCATGGATATGCACAACCCAAATTGAAAAGCTCAACTTTAAAAACCATGTATACTTATCTTCAAAAGGAAGGTAACAATTCACATTTTTCTCCTTAAACTTTCTTTATTCCCTTAACATTCAATTTTTTTCCCTTTTTTAAAAAAATTGTTATGCATACATAATATTTGCACATTTGTAAGAGGCACATGTGAGATTTTGATACAAGCATACAATGTATAACAATCAAATTAAGGTCATTGAGGTATCCATCACCTTGAACACTGATCATTTCTTTGTGTTAGGAACATTCCACTTCTACCATTCTAGCTGTTTTAAAATATGTAATAGATTATTGTTAGCTTTAGTCACCCTATTGTGCTACTAAACATGAGACATTATGTTAAATGAAATAAGCCAAGCAAAGAAAGATAAATATCACATGTTCTCGCTAATATGTGGCAGCTAAAACAATTAATCTTAAGATAGAGTGATGATTACCAGAAGGCAGGAAGTATAATGGGAAAGGAGGAATAAAGAGGAATTGGTTAATGGGTACAAAATTATGGTTAGAGAGAAGGAATAAGATCTAGTGTATTAGATATCCAGACCCACATAAAAACAAACACTGAATCATCTCTAATTTTACCCTTAAATTGCAATATGTAAGAGGTAAAGATGACAAATCATTTATGGAAGACTATAATATTAAATTATTTTTAGAAAGCAATTGCATGGAAATGCTAAAATTATGGCTTATATATATTTCACAGCATTCATATTTATGGAGAAAATGAAATAGGTATGAATTAATATAGACATATTCTAAAGCTATTATACTCCCATCATATCCCCTGCATTTTAGTGAACATTTGTGTTGTGGTCTAATTAACTAGTACACATTTAACTCAGAAAAAATGTAAAGTATTCTTATTTCTTATTATCATTTTTATTTATAATAGCACAGTTATAAAACATTAGTTATAAATTGCATACAGTAAATTATGCACTTTTAAAATGTGCTACATGAAGGTGTGTTAAAATCTCACATGGACACATGATCATGCAGGGACATAGTGAGAATAGCATACAAAATAAAACAACAGAGTTCTAAGAATGAAATTTGTCAGTTGTGGGTTAAGGGTTCACTGCAATATAATTTTAGACATTCTATTTATTCTATTGGGACAGATTAGGTTTTGAAATATAAAATAAAACATAGTTTGAGATTGAATGTAGTTCAGATTCACTATGATGGTGTTGCTAGGATCATCATAAAACTGTTTCAGATAGATTAAGAATTTCACATGTTCTGAAGAATCAATATTTGAATTACATGAGTGGCCTTTTCCTGAATGTTATAAATAAGACATCCTCTTTCCTTTCTTATATATAAACTTATAATACTAAAAAATGAGGTTTTTAAGTGAAAACTAATAAAAAATAGTGATATTTGATGAAGAGCTAAAAACTACAATTTTAGTAATTAATGTGAGACCCTTTTATAACTTAAAATATAACTACTTTTATTCATTGGCTAATGACGACGTAAAATAATTTAGTTTTTTAATTGATTTTTAAAGATTTCCAACATATATTGTTCCAGAAAGCAAGCAATTATTTGAAGAACACCATTGAAATATACTTTTTATGGATATGTTAAAGTTGATGTTGATGACATTAAAGTTGATAAAGTAGAAGACAAATACAGGCCTACTACTACTATTATTCAGTGTAAATATGCTTTTTTATGATCCTGTTTTATGGTGAATAGTGACAAATGTTTTTTTAAAAATTCATTTTGTGGGCCAGGTGTGGTGGCTCACGCCTATAATCCCAGCACTTTTGGGAGGCAGATCACGAGGTCAGGAGATCGAGACCATCCTGGCTAACACGGTGAAACCCCATCTCTACTGAAAATACATAAAATTAGCCGGACATGGTGGCGGGCACTTGTAGTCCCAGCTACTCGGGAGACTGAGGCAGGAGAATGGCCTGAACCCGGTAGGCGGAGCTTGCAGTGAACCAAGATCACGCCACTGCACTCCAGACTGGGCAACAGAGTGAGACTCCACCTGGAAAAAGAAAAAAATTCTTTTGTGACAATATTTGGGAATGTCCACAGAAACTGTAACTCATTGTTAAATGATCACAATGAGTTCAATTCTTAACTTTGGATTGTAGACAGAAAATTCAAAAGCAGTCAGATGTTATACCACAAAAGATAAGTCTCTATATTTCCTAAATTATTTATAGTTTTATTGCCAAACCACGTCTCTCCTGATACATGATATATTATATTTTATTTATGATAAGTTATGATAAAAGGGGGAATTTGTATGCATTTTTTAAATTTCTTTGTATCCAGGGCCAGAAACACTCTCTGGATAATGTTCATGTGTTAATGCTGAGTCCTTGGTATGTTTGCAAAAATTAAATTACTTTTGTTTTGATATTATTATGAAATACTTGAAAAGGAATATGTAATCTTTACTGAACCTCCAACATAATGCAGGAGATTATGACCAGTTGGCCATATAACCTGGTAAATAATCACTGTTGGCAACGTGTATCATTTTTCTCTCTCAAGTTTTCACATTTTATCTCTTTCTGTTTCTCTCTCTATTCCTCTTTCTTCTCTCCCTGATTAGTTTTGCTAAAAGCATATCAATATATTTTGATATTTTCAAAGAAATAAATGTTAATTTTATTTATTTATTTATTGTTTTCTATTTTACTAATTATATTATTATTATTATTATTATTACACTTTAAGTTCTAGGGTACATGTGCACAACGTGCAGGTTTGTTACATATGTATGTGCCATATTGGTTTACTGCACCCATCAACTCGACATTTACATTAGGTATTTCTCCTAATGCTATCCCTCAGCCAGCCTCCCACCCTCTGACAGGTCCCGGAGTGTGATGTTCTCCACTGTGTGCTCATTATTCAACTCCCATCTATGAGTGAGAACATGTGACATTTGGTTTTGTGTCCTTGTGATAGTTTGCTGAGTATGATAGTTTCCAGCTTCATCCATGTCCCTGCAAAGGGCATGAACTCATCATTTTTTATGGCTGTATAGTATTCCATGATATATATGTGCCACATTTTCTTAATCCAGTCTATCATTGATGGATATTTGGGCTTGTTCCCAGTCTTTGCTGTTGTGAATAGTGCTGCAATAAACATATGTGTACATGTGTCTTTATAGCAGCATGATTTATAATCCTTTGGGTATATACGTAGTAATGGCATCACTGGGTCAAATGGTGTTTCTAGTTCCAGATCCTTGAGGAATCGCCACATTGTCTTCCACAGTGGTTGAACTAATTTTCACTCCCACCAACAGTGTAAAAACGTTCCTATTTCTCCACATCCTCTCCAGCACCTGTTGTTTCTTGACTTTTCAATGATTGCCATTCTAACTGGTGTGAGATGTTATCTCACTGTGGTTTTGATTTGCATTTCTCTGATGACCAGTGGTGATGAGCATTTTTTCATGTGTGTTGGCTGCATATATGTCTTCTTTTGAGAAGTGTCTGTTCACGTCCTCTGCCCACTTTTTGATGGGGTTGTTTGTTTTTTTCTTGTAAATTTGTTTATGTCCTTTGTAAATTCTGGATATTAGCCATTTGTCAGATGGGTAGATTGCAAAAATTTTCTTCCATTCTGTAAGTTGCCTGTTCACTCTGATGGTAGTTTCTTTTGCTGTGCAGAAGCTCTTTAGTTTAGTTAGATCCCATTTGTCAATTTTGACTTTCGTTGCCATTGCTTTTGGTGTTTTAGTCATGAAGTCTTTGCCCACACCTATGTCCTGAATGGTTTTGCCTAGGTTTTCTTCCAGGGATTTAATGGTTTTAGGTCTTACATTTAAGTCTTTTGTCCATCTTGAGTTAATTTTTGTATAAGGTGTAAGAAGGGATCCAGTTTCAGGTTTCTACATATGGCTAGTCAGTTTTCTCAGAACCATTTATTAAATAGGAAATCCTTTCCCCGTTTCTTGTTTTTGTCAAGTTTGTCAAAGATCAGGTGATTTTAGATGTGTGGTGTTATGTCTGTGGCCTCTGTTATGTTCTATTGGTCTATATCCTGTTTGGGTACCAGTACCAAGCTGTTTTGGTTACTGTAGCCTTGTAGTATAGTTTGAAATCAGGTAGCGTGATGCCTCCCACTTTGTTCTTTTTGCTTAGTACTGTCTTGGCTTTGCAGGTTATTTTTTGATTCCATATGAACTTTAAAGTACTTTTTTCCAATTCTGTGAAGAAAGTCATTGGTAGCTTGATGGTGATGGCATTGAATCTATATATTACCTTGGGCAGTATGGCCATTTTCATGATATTGATTCTTCCTATCCATGAGCATGGAATGTTCTTCCATTTGTTTGTTTCCTCTTTTATTTTGTTGAGCAGTGGTTTGTAGCTCTCTTTGAGAGGTCCTTCACATCCTTTGTAAGTTTTATTTTTATTCTGATCTCCATTATTTCCTTGTTTCTTGCTTACATTATGCTACATTTGTTCTTCTTTTCTAGTTTTTAGTGAGAAACCAAATTTATTAATTTGAGATAATTTTCTAATACAGGATTTAGATGTTACAAACTGATAAAGCATATTCTATTTCTATAGCTGCTTTTGATAATTTTTATATGTTGATTTTACTTTCATTTCTTCAAAATCTTTTACCATTTTCTTTTTTATTCTTTGATTTATCAGTTATTTTGAAGTGTCTTATGTAGATTTCATAAATTTGGGCACATTTTTCAGATATCTTTTTGTTCCCTGATTTCACTATCGTGGTCTGAGGAGAGTATCTTCTTTGACTGAACCTATATATATATTTTATAAACTTTTTTTGATCCAGGATATGACCTCATTTGGTAAATGCACATTTACATTGGAAAGGAATATAGATTCTGCTGTTGTGTGGAGTGCTCTATAAATGTCGACTAGGTCAAGTTGCTAGATTGTGCTGTTCAAGTCATCTATATTTTCACTGGTTTTGTATCTGCTTGATCTATGAGTTACAAAAAGGGGAGTTTTACAGTTTTTGACTATGATTGAAAAAGTATCTACTTCTCCTGGCATTTAAATCCTTTTTTATTGCATGTATTTTTAAGCTCTATTATTAAATCTATAAAGTTGTCAAATTCTTATATCCTCTTGATAAATTGGACTTTTTTTTATCATTAAGAAATGACCCAATTTATCCTTGAATCTAGAGGTAATAATATCAATAATCATATAATTAATGTGGTTAAGGAAACAAATTTGAAAGCCTTACTCATATTTCAAGGCAAATATGTTTGAACTATCTTGTCATCACCTACTTAAAGTAATTTTTTAAATGACAAATATATAGCCACTAAATGTTGTATACACACTTAGTGCTTATTGCTATAATTGAGTCAGTTTTTCTGCCTGGATTTCTTTAACTTCTTTGCAGAGGGAATGTAAAACGGTGCTTAAGGAAAATATGTTTTTAGATAAGCACATCTTTTTCTGTTCTAAAATTAACAGAAAAACTCACGATATGCAAAATTCAAAAGAATGTAGCACAGAAAAGATGTGAAAATTACAAAAATAAAATAAATAATTTTACCATATTAATTGAGTAACATATCTCAGAAATCAAAGCAAATGTTATGGCTTCCATGATAGATCGTAGCACTGTTGTTAGTGAATATTTTCTATATAAGTGAAATATTTGATTTTTTTGAATCACACTTTAAATACAAATTGAGATACAGCAAAAGCTTTGATTTCATTTTTAAAATAAAATAGAGATTACTTATTTAATTTTGACAAAACTAAATTTCTCACCCACACAGTATGCTTTCCTTGGATATATGCTCCATGGTTCCCATAATTTGACAACTTGTAACTCTTACTAGAGAAAACTTACAATGAACAGTTTTATATGTTGTGCACTAAACAGCAATCATTCTGTGAATAATTACACTGAATATATTAGTAGCAAGCCAAAATTCACATGAATGGTATTTATATCTTTGATGAGTTCCACAATTTTAAAATATTAAATATTCATAATACTTTAAGATTTATTTGAAAGTGTTCATGAAACAGAAAGTGTAGAATCTGGATGCAACTCAAAAATGCCTCACATATTTTATCTCACACCACATATGACATTAATAAAATTATGTTCATGACCTATACATCTTTTAA
Organism: Rhinopithecus roxellana; assembly: GCF_007565055.1. Classification (NCBI taxonomy): domain Eukaryota; kingdom Metazoa; phylum Chordata; class Mammalia; order Primates; family Cercopithecidae; genus Rhinopithecus; species Rhinopithecus roxellana. Next base: position 65,871,459 of record NC_044551.1, read on the forward strand.
AAATTTTAAACTTGCTTAGTTATCATTTAGAAAAAAAAAAAAAAAAAAAAAAAAAAAAAAAAAAAAAAACCTGAGATGGGCATTTAGCAAAAAGAAAAAAATCTTGCTTAACTAATTTTGGCCCCTTCTAAAAGTTCTTCTAACTCATTTATCAATTATAATTTACGTCAAAATACTTAATGTATTTCATTTATAAATTTTTTGAAGAGAGGATTATCTTAGAAAATTTCTTTATGCAATTTTATTAATCTTCAGTCATTGAGAGTTATGTAAGACTTTACTTCGTACATTAGAGAAAAAAGGAGTATTTACATCTTAAATTAGTTGATTGTATATAATGTAAGTTCTTTTTTTACCCATGTGATGCAGTTATATGTTGATTAATAAATTTGGTCATAATTCTACATATTGTAAGTAACATTAGATTTTTAGTAAGCCATTTCTTGCTGTGTAATAAAGACTAATTCACTCTGGCTTCTGACACTTATGTCCGTATTTCCATGTTTGAAGGGTGACTATTGCTCTACTAGACTCATATATAATTATCTTGACTTAATGTTAAGCTGCAGATTACATGCAAATCTCCTCCATATATTTCCTAACTCTCTTTAAATCGTTGGTTACTACTTAAATCACTGACTTTTGATGGAAGATCCAAAAGAGCAAAAAGACAGGCCAACCTCCTGATTCATACTTAAACCCTTTGCTTATATCTCACTTTACTCTCTTTTGACCACAGCAAGCCAGAGAGCCAATCTCAACATTAGGGAGCCAGAAAGGAGTGAATGTTTGTTGAGAAGTATCTCATTTTGTATCCTACATATGATCTTCGCTGAGTCTGTTTCTTAATATTAATGCATGCATGCATGTACACACACAACTATTATTAAACTTAAAATTTACATAAACAGTTAAATTTTGGATTGCTACTCACAATTAAAATACTATTTTTATACTTAATGACATATCTTGGATTTAGGATTAGTACCAATCAATAAACTATCTCGTAACAAAATTTCCAAAAAAAAATAAATCTAAAATTATGTCTTTTTTGTCATAATTTTTTTGAGAACAATTTAAAAAGAGAAATTAAAAAACTATGATGAGAGTCTTCCAGTTTCAGCTTTGATGTGTAGAAAACTTGGAAGTCATTACTCCTGCCTTTTGTGTTGTTTTGTTTTGTTTTTGAAATGTAGTGTCACTCATTTCAATCTGTTGCCCAGGTTAGAGTGTGCTGGCACAATCTTGGTTCACTGCAACCTCTGCCTCCTGGATTCAAGTGATTCTCCTGCCTCAGCCTCCTGAGTAGTTGGGATTGCAGGTGCGCCACCACACTTGGCTGATTTTGTATTTTTAGTAGAGATGGGGTTTCACCATGTTGACCAGGCTGGTCTCTAACTCCTGAACTCAGGTGACTCACCTGCCCTCAGCCTCCCAAAGTGCTGTGATTACAGGTATGAGCCACTGCGTCCAGCTCTTGTCTTTAAAAGAAGAAGAAGAAGAAAAAAGGACACACTAAAGAGTAATGATCATGCTTAGATCAAGTAAAGAACTAAGGTCCAAGTCATGGCTTTTCTGTCTCACCTAAGAGGGAAAAGCATATAGTGTGCAGGGTCAGGGTTTGAAGGAAAACTATGTGTAATACTATAGCCAGGGAAAATAGTAGATTATAAAGGTTGAAAAAAGAACAATACTACTGTATAAACACTTGTGAAGGTAACAGCCTGAGACATAGGCTCACAAAATACTGAGATTTGATTAAAAGATTAAAGATAGCTCATCATTCTTCACACTTTGTTGGACAACAGCCAAACTCAGTATAACAGCATATTAAATTTGAAAGAGCTAAACTTCACAGACAATCTCTGAGCAGGAGTATTTAGAAAAACCAAAGACAAGAGTAGAGAACAATATCAAAAAACTGGGAAGAAATGGAGCCTCTGGCACTTATAGAGCAAATATTTTTAAAAGCTTAATTTTTAGTGATATTAGTTAAATGCTCACACATGGTTCTATTTACCTTATTTCTCATTACTTGCTGGAAGGTGTACAACTTTCAACACCAAATGATAAGGCATGCCAAATGCAAATGAAAACACGATCATCAGAATAAAACTAAAAAATAGAAATGTTGGAATTATCAGACAAGGAATGTAAAAATTGTAATAATTACTATGTTAAAGCCTCTATTTAAAACACTACAAAATGCAGTAACATATAGTCTTTGTAAGCACAGAAAGATAATTTTAAGTAACAGTCAAAATTAAATTTTAGAAATTAAATATAAAAAGATTATAAGCACATAAATTTTCTTATGAAATACTGGGATGTCTTGACAAGGATAAAAAAGGAATCGGTGAGCTTAAAATATAGGTCAAAATAGGTCAGCTTCCCAAATTAAAGAGTAAAAAGAAAGAATGAAAAAAATAAGTAAATTTAAAACAAGCAGAATATCCAAGAACTGTGAGACAATTTCAAAACATGTTACATACGCTTAATTAAAATACTTGAGAAGAAGGAGAAGGAGAATTAGGGGAGGAGGAGATTGGTCAAAATTTTCAAAATTAATGACACCAAACCACAAACCAAAAGCTCAGAGAGTATCAAGTAACAAAAATAAAACATAAACCCCAAACAAACAAAAGAACCACAATGAGGTGTATCACATTCAAACGGAAGAACATCAAAGACAAAAAGAAAAATCTTGAAACAAGTCAGAAGGTGGAATGCTTACATAGGGAGAAATCATCATGAGAATTATACAGGACTTAAAAGCTTTTGAGCTCCTCCCCCAAAATCCTTGTCAACATTAATGTCATAAAACTGGCCGGGCACGGTAGTTCACACCTATAATCCTAGCACTTTGGGAGGCCGAGGTGGGAGGATCACGAAGTCAAGAGACCGAGACCATTCTGACCAACATGATGAAACCCTGTCTCTACTACAAATAAAAAATTAGTCGGGAATGGTGGCACTTGCCTGTAGTCCCAGTTACTAGGGAGACAGAGGCAGGAGAACCTTTTTAATCTGGGAGGTGGAAGTTGCAGTGGGCCGAGATCACGCCACTGCACTCCAGCCGGGCAAAATAGAGAGGCTCCATCTCAAAAAAAAAAGAAAAAAAAAAAAAAAAGATTAATGTCATAAAATGTTATCTGTACAGTTTCTTCTAGTAGTTTCTTAGTTTAATGTTTCATTTAAGTCTTTAATCTATTTTCAGTTGATTTTTGTGCATGGTTATAGATAGGGGTAAGTTCCATTCTTCTTCATGTGAATATTTAGGTTTCCCAGCACCATATGTGAAGAGACTGTCCTTTCCACTACGCATGCTTTTGGCAACTTTGTCAAAAATCAGTTGGCTAAAAATGCTTGCATTTATTTTTAGGTTCTCTATGCCATTTATTTGGTCTATGTGTCTGTTTCTATGTCTTTACCATGCTGTTTTGTTATTGCTTTGTATATATTATGAAGTCAGGTAGTGTGATGCCTTTAGCTTTGTTCTCTTTCCTCAAGATTACTTTGACTATTTGGTGTCTTTTGTGGTTCTATACAAATAGTAGGACAGGACACAAAACCAAAAATAGACAAACAGTATTTAGTCAGCATAGTAATAGTGTATTGCTTGATCCATAGCATATAGATAAGTGAAATGAATGACAGCAATATTATAAGAGATGAAAGGGGGGAATTGAGTATAAATGGTTATATTACTTATATTACATGTGAAGGGCTACAGTGTTATTTTATAATGGACTTACATTACTTTTAATAAATATTAAAAGTTTCATGGAAGCATAAAAAGAATTAGTATGTTAAAAGAAGAAATCAAATGAATCATATAAAATGCTCAAAAAAAAAAATGAAAGAATGAAGGAAAAAAATGTACCAAATAAGAAACAATTACAGATATGGTAATACTCATCCATAATCACTTTAGGGTAAATTTATAAATGAACTAATTAAAATACAGATATTATCAGAGTAGATTAAAATATAAAATTAAACAAAAAATGCAAACTTTATTTGAGTAACTCACTATAATATAAAGACTCATGCAAATTAAAAGTAAAGAGATAAACTTATATTATACAAACAGACACACACAAAAATCCTGGAATAGATATATGAACTTCAGACAAAATTTTACAAGAAAGATTACTCATAATAAAAGGAGTAATACATAATTATAAAGATATTAATTCTTCAAGAAGTCGTACCTGTACTGTAAATGTATCCACCTAACAAAATAATATCAAAATATGAGACAAAAGGGTAATAAGGCCGAAATAAATGTAAACAAATACACTATTTTAGTTCAAAAACTTATTACCCCTGTATTGCTTACTGGTAGATAAATATGGAAGTAAATCTACAAGGATACTAGTGGTCTGAACAGCACTATCAATCAATTTAATGCAATTACAATTTATAGAATTCTCCATCCAACAACAGCACACACATTCTTCTCAAGTTCACGTGGAACGTATAATGATAGACAACATTGTGGGCCCTCCCACACATTAACAAATATCAAAAAACAGAAATAATATAAAGTGTATTTTCAGACTACAATAAAAATAAAAATATATAAGGGCTATACTCAAATACTTGGAAATTCAATAATGCACAGTTAAAGCATAGAAAGAAGAAAAAGTGACAGGGGAAGTTACTGAGGAGATATAAAAAGGTCAAAGGAAAATGGAATTAAAAGGTAGAAATAAAAAGCATAAATTATATTTCTAAACCTAAGCTTCATTAAGTTCAATGTAATTTGTAAGCAATGATACCAGGCCAATTTAGTCCATACCAAAAGAACTGAGGGTACTGGGAATTTCATAATGCCAATTCAGGCTTTTATACATGATTAACCTAAAAAAAATTACATGCCCTTGAAGTATTTTTTTACAATTAGAGAACAGAAATAAGTCAGAAGGAGCCAAATCATGACTTTAAGGTAGATTTCTTATGATTTTTCTTCAAAATGTTCACAAAATTGCCCTCATTTGAGGAGAATGAGCAGAAGAATTTTTGTGGTGTAGAGAGACCGGTGAAGCTTTCCCAGGAGGTTTTCTGATAAACTTTGGTTAACTTTCTCAAAACACTTTTATAATAAGCAGATGTTACTGTTCTTTGGGTCTCAAGAAAGTAAACAAGCAGAATTCCTTGACCATCCCAAGAAACTGTTGCCATGATGTTTTCTCTTGACCAGTTCACATTTGCTTTGACTGGACCACTTCCACCTCTTGATAACCATTGCTTTGATTGTGCTTTGTCTTCAGGATTGTACTGGGAAAGCCATGTTTCATCTCCTGTGGAAACTGTGTAAAGAAAATTTTCAGGACCATGATCCTATTTGTTTAAAATTCCATTGCAAGCTATGCTCTGGTCTGCAGCCAATTTGGACACAATGGTTTTGGCAACCTTTGAGTGGAAAGTTTGTTCAACTTTAATGTTTTCATCAGAATAATGTAAGCTTAACCAATTGAAATGTCTATAGTATTGGCTATTGTTACTGCTTTTAATTATTGATCATTGTCAGTTAGTGCAAGAACAATATTTATTTTTTCTCATAAATTCATTTGAATGGTCTACACTGCAGGCTTTCTCTTTAACATTGCCTTGTCTCTTCTTGAAATGAATTAACTGATGATTTATTTGAGACACTCCTCATTATTTTTTTGTAAAGCATCCATGATTTTACCATTTTTCTATCCAAGCTTAATCACAAATTTGATGTTCTTGTTTCAATGTTAGCAGAATTAATGTTGCTCTGATAGGACCTCATTCAAAACTGATGTCTTATAGTGCCTCAAGCTACATTCTGTTCAAACGTGTTATAACAAGTTAGTACCAGATTATTTTGGTGCAAAAGAAATTTAAAGCCATGAATAGTTTTTTTTATAATACATGCTTTTTCATAAATGCTTGAAGACCCCCTCATATTTTACAGTAGTTCATATGTTGATATAAAAAAAAAAACACAAAAATCATTGTGTTGCAATTAACTAAAGTATTTAGTGAAGTAGCAGGTTATACACATATGTATCATAGGAAAAACAGGATATATCATATAACTTCTACAGATAAGAGCAGAGACTCCATCTAGGTTTACATAGGCACATGCTAGGATATTTGCCTAGTGATAAGATTGTCTAATGATGCATTTCTCAGAAAGTAGCTTCCTTGGTAAATGATGAGTGACTGTACTTCAGACTTAAATTCCTATTCTTACGCTCATTTCCTAAGATAGTAGAAGCTCAGTTAACTGATTTTCTATTTCTCTTTTATAATATATACATTTAGTACGATAACATTTATTAAGCATAATTTGTCTGTATTTCACAAATTTTGCTAAGTTGTATTTTCCTTTAACTCAAATATGCATTTGGTATAAAAGATAAAAAGTGGTACACCTGAGTAAGGCGCTTATCATGAATGAAGCTCATAGTTCTGGAAGTTACCCTTGGGGAGTCAGTGAGTGAGTAAGTGATGAGTGAATGTGAAGTGCTGCAACATGTCTGTGCACTAACATAGACTTTATAAAAATTGTACACTTAGCCTATACGAAATTTATATAAACATATTTTCCCTCATAATAAATTAACCTTAGCTTATTGTAGTTTTTTTAATTTTATAAACATTCTACTTTTTTAACTTTTGATTTTTCATATTTTATTTTATTTTATTATTTAAACTAAACTTTTGAACTTTTATCAGTTACTCAGAAAACCCCTCCAGGAGTTCCTCAATGTCATCTGCATCCACATCCAGGTTAAATGTGCTTGCCATCTGAATTAATGCCTTGTTGAGTAATGCACCTCACTACAATGTTATGATGGATATGACATCCTCAGGTGATAGAAAATTTTCAATTTTATTATAACCTTATGTGGATATCATTGTATATATGGTCCATCACTGACCAAAATGTTGTTATACAGTACATGAATGTACGAAGAAATAAAAAATCAATAAGTTTAGGAGCAGAATGTGATGAAATAAAAAACCGGAGAACAATAGGGAAAAATCAACAGATCCAAAAGCTGTTTTTATAAAAATCATTAAAAATAATGAACTTCTATTTAAGCTAACCAAGAAGAAAAGGTAATACACAAATTACCTAATGAGAAATAAAAGATAGGTCATCTCCATTGACCCTAAATCTAAGTTAAAAGGATAAAAAATCCTGGACAACTGCAGGCACACAAATTTGATATTTTAAATAAAATAAATCAATTTATGAAAGATGCAATTACCAACGTTCACAGACACAGAAATACATGACCTGCATAGTTTGATACATGTATTAATGAAGTTGAATCAATATTAAAATTCCATAAAACCTACAATATTTCACTGGTAAATATTTTCAAATTGCTTTAAATACTAAATTTTCACAATGTCTTCTATAACACAGAAACGAGAGAAATATGTTTTAATTTATTCTATGAGTAAAACACCCCAGTACCAAATCAGATAAATTAGAAAAAGAAAAAACTACACACCAATATCTCAAATAAACAGACCTAAAAAATCATTTTTAAAATGTTAGCAAAAAAATTAAACAAGCTTAAACAAAATTATACACCGCAGCCAAGTGTTTTTGTTTTTTTAGAATACAAAGCTGGTTCGATTTTCACAAAATAATTAATATACTCCACTATATTAATAGAATAAGATCACATGATAGTTCATATAATAGTAAAATTGCCACAGAAAAGTATTTGAAAAAATTCCAACTCCTTATAATTAAAACAAAAAATAACATTTTATAAACTAGCAATAAAGGTGGAATTTCCATAAATTGATAATGAACATCTACAAAAAACCTACATCTAACACAATTTCTAATGGACAAAGACTAGACCTTTTCTGTTAGAGGAAAATATGTCATGTCTCATTATTCTGTGTTATTATTGTACTCAAATACCTAGATAGTGAAATAAAATAATTTAATAACACAAATTAGAAAAGGAGAAGTAAAACTAAATTTATTTGCAGATGACAATTATCTATGGATAAAATTTCAAAATAGTATACTAAAAATGTCTGGTACTGTTATACTAAGCAGATATAGCAATGTTACAAGATATATTACTATTTACATAATGGTAATGAATAATATAATTGGAAATAAAAGTACCACCACCAATAAAAGAACACAGTAGTACACAAAAATCTAATAAAGGTGGAGCAAGATGGCCGAATAGGAACAGCTCCAGTCTCCAACTCCCAGCGCGAGCGACACAGAAGACCGGTGATTTCTGCATCTTCAACTGAGGTACTGGGGTCATCTCACTAGGGAGTGCCGGACAATCGGTGCTGGTCAGCTGCTGCAGCCTGACCAGCCAGAGCTGAAGCAGGGCGAGGCATCGCCTCATCTGGGAAGCGCAAGGGGGAAGGGTATCCCTTTTCCTAGCCAGGGGAACTGAGACACACAACACCTGGAAAATCGGGTAACTCCCACCCCAATACCGCGCTCTAAGCAAACAGGGCACACCAGAAGAATATATCCCTTACCTGGCCGGGAGGGTCCCACGCCCACGGAGCCTCCCTCCTTGTTAACACAGCAGTCTGCAGCGATCTAACCGCGAGGCAGCAGGGAGCCTAGGGGAGGGGCCCCGCCATTACTGAGGCTTAAGTAGGTAAACAAAGCCACTGGGAAGCTCGAACTGGGTGGAGCTCACAGCAGCTCAAGGAAACCTGCCTGTCTCTATAGACTCCACCTCTGGGGGCAGGGCTCAACTAAAAAAACAACAGGGGAAGCAACAGAGGCCTGAGCAGACGCGAATGACTCTGTCTGACAGCTTTGAAGAGAGCAGTGGATCTCCCAACACGGAGGTTGAGATCTGAGAACGGACAGACTGCCTGCTCAAGTGGGTCACTGACCCCTGAGTAGCCTAACTGGGAGACATCCCCCACTAGGGGCAGTCTAACACCCCACACCTCACAGGATGGAGTACACCCCTGAGAGGAAGCTTCCAAAGTAAGAATCAGACAGGTACACTTGCTGTTCAGCAATATTATATCTTCTGCAACCTCTGCTGCTGATACCCAGGCAAACAGGGTCTGGAGGGGACCTCAAGCAATCTCCAACAGACATATAGCTGAGGGTCCTGACTGTCAGAAGGAAAACTATCAAATAGGAAGGACACCTATACCAAAACCCCATCAGTACGTCACCATCATCAAAGACCGGAGACAGATAAAACCACAAAGATGGGGAAGAAGCAGGGCAGCTGGTCAGAGAATGACTTTGACGAGATGAGAGAAGAAGGCTTCAGTCCATCAAACTTATCAGAGCTAAAGGAGGAATTACGTACCCAGCGCAAAGAAACTAAAAATCTTGGAAAAAGAGTGGAAGAATTGACAGCTAGACTAATTAATGCAGAGAAGGTCATAAACGAAATGACATAGATGAAAACCATGACACGAGAAATACGTGACAAATGCACAAGCTTCAGTAACCGACTCAATAAACTGGAAGAAAGAGTATCAGCAATTGAGGATCAAATGAATGAAATGAAGCGAGAAGAGAAACCAAAAGAAAAAAGAAGAAAAAGAAATGAACAAAGCCTGCAAGAAGTATGGGATTATGTAAAAAGACCAAATCTACGTCTGATTGGGGTGCCTGAAAGTGAGGGGGAAAATGGAACCAAGTTGGAAAACACTCTTCAGGATATCATCCAGGAGAACTTCCCCAACCTAGTAAGGCAGGTCAACATTCAAATTCAGGAAATACAGAGAATGCCACAAAGATACTCCTCCAGAAGAGCAACTCCAAGACACATAATTGCCAGATTCACCGAAGTGGAAATGAAGGAAAAAATCTTAAGGGCAGCCAGAGAGAAAGGTCGGGTTACCCACAAAGGGAAGCCCATCAGACTAACAGCAGATCTCTCGGCAGAAACTCTACAAGCCAGAAGAGAGTGGGGGCCAATATTCAACATTCTTAAAGAAAAGAATTTTCAACCCAGAATTTCATATCCAGCCAAACTAAGTTTCATCAGTGAAGGAGAAATAAAATCCTTTCCAGATAAGCAAATGCTTAGAGATTTTGTCACCACCAGGCCTGCCTTACAAGAGACCCTGAAGGAAGCCCTAAACATGGAAAGGAACAACCGGTACCAGCCATTGCAAAAACATGCCAAAATGTAAAGACCATCGAGGCTAGGAAGAAACTGCATCAACTAACGAGCAAAATAACCAGTTAATATCATAATGGCAGGATCAAGTTCACACATAACAATATTAACCTTAAATGTAAATGGACTAAATGCTCCAATTAAAAGACACAGACTGGCAAACTGGATCAAGAGTCAAGACCCATCAGTCTGCTGTATTCAGGAGACCCATCTCACATGCAGAGACATACATAGGCTCAAAATAAAGGGATGGAGGAGGATCTACCAAGCAAATGGAGAACAAAAACAAGCAGGGGTTGCAATCCTAGTCTCTGATAAAACAGACTTTAAACCATCAAAGATCAAAAGAGACAAAGAAGGCCATTACATAATGGTAAAGGGATCAACTCAACAGGAAGAGCTAAGTATCCTAAATATATATGCACCCAATACAGGAGCACCCAGATTCATCAAGCAAGTCCTTAGAGACTTACAAAGAGACTTAGACTCCCATACAAAAATAATGGGAGACTTCAACACTCCACTGTCAACATTAGACAGATCAACGAGACAGAAAGTTAACAAGGATATCCAGGAATTGAACTCATCTCTGCACCAAGCGGACCTAATAGACATCTGTAGAACTCTCCACCCCAAATCAACAGAATATACATTCTTCTCAGCACCACATCGCACTTATTCCAAAATTGACCACATAATTGGAAGTAAAGCACTCCTCAGCAAATGTACAAGAACAGAAATTATACCAAACTGTCTCTCAGACCACAGTGCAATCAAACTGGAACTCAGGACTAAGAAACTCACTCAAAACCACTCAATTACATGGAAACTGAACAACCTGCTCCTGAATGACTACTGGGTACATAATGAAATGAAGGCAGAAATAAAGATGTTCTTTGAAACCAATGAGAACAAAGATACAACATACCAGAATCTCTGGGACACATTTAAAGCAGTGTGTAGAGGGAAATTTATACCACTAAATGCCCACAAGAGAAAGCAGGAAAGATCTAAAATTGACACTCTAACATCACAATTAAAAGAACTAGAGAGGCAAGAGCAAACACATTCAAAAGCTAGCAGAAGGCAAGAAATAACTAAGATCAGAGCCGAACTGAAGGAGATAGAGACACAAAAACTCTCCAAAAAATCAATGAATCCAGGAGTTGGTTTTTTGAAAAGATCAACAAAATTGACAGACCGCTAGCAAGACTAATGAAGAAGAAAAGAGAGAGGAATCAAATAGATGCAATAAAAAATGATAAAGGGGATATCACCACCGACCCCACAGAAATACAAACTACCATCAGAGAATACTATAAACGCCTCTACGCAAATCAACTCGAAAATCTAGAAGAAACGGATAATTTCCTGGACACTTACACTCTCCCAAGACTAAACCAGGAAGAAGTTGAATCCCTGAATAGACCAATAGCAGGCTCTGAAATTGAGGCAACAATTAATCGCCTACCCACCAAAAAAAGTCCAGGACCAGATGGATTCACAACTGAATTCTACCAGAGGTACAAGGAGGAGCTGGTACCATTCCTTCTGAAACTATTCCAATCAATAGAAAAAGAGGGAATCCTCCCTAACTCATTTCATGAGGCCAACATCATCCTGATACCAAAGCCTGGCAGAGACACACATAAAAAGAGAATTTTAGACCAAAATCCCTGATGAACATCGATGCAAAAATCCTCAATAAAATACTGGTAAACCGGATTCAGCAGCACATCAAAAAGCTTATCCACCATGATCAAGTGGGCTTCATCCCTGGGATGCAAGGCTGGTTCAACATTCGCAAATCAATAAACATAATCCAGCATATAAACAGAACCAAAGTCAAGAACCACATGATTATCTCAATAGATGCAGAAAAGGCTTTTGACAAAATTCAACAGCCCTTCATGCTAAAAACGCTCAATAAATTCGGTATTGATGGAACGTACCTCAAAATAATAAGAGCTATTTATGACAAACCCACAGCTAATATCATACTGAATGGGCAAAAACTGGAAAAATTCCCTTTGAAAACTGGTACAAGACAGGGATGCCCTCTCTTACCACTCCTATTCAACATAGTGTTGGAAGTTCTGGCTAGGGCAATCAGGCAAGAGAAAGAAATCAAGGGTATTCAGTTAGGAAAAGAAGAAGTCAAATTGTCCCTGTTTGCAGATGACATGATTGACATGATTGTATATTTAGAAAACCCCATCATCTCAGCCCAAAATCTCCTTAAGCTGATAAGCAACTTCAGCAAAGTCTCAGGATACAAAATTAATGTGCAAAAATCACAAGCATTCTTATACACCAGTAACAGACAAGCAGAGAGCCAAGTCTGGAATGAACTTCCATTCACAATTGCTTTAAAGAGAATAAAATACCTAGGAATCCAAATTACAAGGGATGTAAAGGACCTCTTCAAGGAGAACTACAAACCACTGCTCAGTGAAATCAAAGAGGACACAAACAAATGGAAGAACATACCATGCTCATGGATAGGAAGAATCAATATCGTGAAAATGGCCATACTGCCCAAGGTTATTTATAGATTCAATGCCATCCCCATCAAGCTACCGATGAGTTTCTTCACAGAATTGGAAAAAAACTGCTTTAAAGTTCATATGGAACCAAAAAAGAGCCCGCATTGCCAAGACAATCCTAAGTCAAAAGGACAAAGCTGGAGGTGTCACGCTACCTGACTTCAAACTATACTACAAGGCTATAGCAACCAAAACAGCATGGTACTGGTACCAAAACAGAGATATAGACCAATGGAACAGAACAGAGTCCTCAGAAGTAATACCACACATCTACAGCCATCTGATCTTTGACAAACTTGAGAGAAACAAGAAATGGGGAAAGGATTCCCTATTTAATAAATGGTGCTGAGAAAATTGGCTAGCCATAAGTAGAAAGCTGAAACTGGATCCTTTCCTTACTCCTTATAAGAAGAGTAATTCAAGATGGAATAGAGACTTAAATGTTAGACCTAATACCATAAAAACCCTAGAAGAAAACCTAGGTAGTACCATTCAGGACATAGGCATGGGCAAGGACTTCATGTCTAAAACACCAAAAGCAATGGCAGCAAAAGCCACAATTGACAAATGGGATCTAATTAAACTAAAGAGCTTCTGCACAGCAAAAGAAACTACCATCAGAGTGAACAGGCAACCTACAGAATGGGAGAAAATTTTTGCAACCTACTCATCTGACAAAGGGCTAATATCCAGAATCTACAAAGAACTCAAACACATTTACAAGAAAAAAACAACCCCATCAAAAAGTTGGGAAAGGATATGAACAGGCATTTCTCAAAAGAAGACATTCATACAGCCAACAGACACATGAAAAAATGCTCATCATCACTCGCCATCAGAGAAATGCAAATCAAAACCACAATGAGATACCATGTCACACCAGCTAGAATGGCAATCATTAAAAAATCAGGAAACAACAGTTGTTGGAGAGGATGTGGAGAAATAGGAACACTTTTACACTGTTGGTGGGATTGTAAACTCGTTCAACCATTATGGAAAACAGTATGGCAATTCCTCAAGGATCTAGAACTAGATGTACCATATGACCCAGCCATCCCATTACTGGGTATATACCCAAAGGATTATAAATTATTCTACTACAAAGACACATGCACACGTATGTTTATTGCGGCACTATTCACAATAGCAAAGACTTGGAATCAACCCAAATGTCCATCTGTGACAGACTGGACTAAGAAAATGTGGCACATATACACCATGGAATACTATGCAGCCTCAAAAAAGGATGAGTTTGCGTCCTTTGTAGGGACATGGATGCAGCTGGAAACCATCATTCTTAGCAAACTATCACAAGAAGAGAAAACCAAACACCGCATGTTCTCACTCATAGGTGGGAACTGAACAATGAGATCACTTGGACTCGGGAAGGGGAACATCACACACTGGGGACTATCATGGGGAGGGGGGAGGGGGGAGGGATTGCATTGGGGAGTTATACATGATATAAATGATGAATTGATGGGTGCTGACGAGTTGATGGGTGCAGCACACCAACATGGCACAAATATACATATGTAACAAACCTGTACATTATGCACATGTACCCTAGAACTTAAAGTATAATAAAAAATAAAAATTAAATAAAAAATCTAATAAAATATTTAAAGAGCATCTGTGCAGAAAACTACAAATGACTCAGGAAAGAAAGAAAAAAACAGACATAAATAAAGAGATATTTCAACTTCTTGAATAAGATGATTCAATATTGCTTAGATGTCAATTCTTCCTAACTTGATCTATAAGCTCAAGGCAATACAAATTATGATTGCAATAAGCCTATTTTGTGGACAAGTTGATTCTAAGGTTTACATTGAAAAGGAAAAGTCTCAGATTAATTTTAAAAAATGAAACTCAAAGTTGGAAGTCTTATATTATCCAATTTTAAGAAAAGATCATGCTGGAGTAATCAAGATGATTTTAACTAATGGTGCTGGTTTGATTGAATGTTAGTATGCAAAAACAAGCAAAATAAACAAACAGAAACAGATCTAAAGACCTTGCATACTACATAAAAGTAAACTAAAAATATATAATAATTTATATGTAAAATGCAAGATAAATGTACTCTAGAAGAAACATTTTAAAATTATTTGTGATCTTAGGTTTGATGATAAGTACTGATATGGTTTAGCAGTATCTCCATACAAATCTCAACTTGAATTTTATCTCCCAGAATTCCCAAGTGTTGTAGGAGAGACCCAGTGGGAGGTAACTGAATCATGGGGGCCAGCTTTTCTCATGATAGTTAACAAATCTCACAAGATTTGACGGGTTTTATCAGGAATTTCTGCTTTTGATTTTTCCTTATTTTTGTCCTGCTGCCATCATGTAAGAAGTGGTTTTCACCTCCCACCATGATTCTGAGGCCTCCCCAGCCATGTGGAACTGTAAGTCCAATTAAAGCTTTTTTTTTTCTTGTTTCGAGTTTCGAGTGTGTCTTTATCAGCAGCATGAAAATGAATTAGTACTGTAAATTGGTACCAGGAGTGAGGTGTTGCTGAAAAAATACCCTAAAATGTGGAAGCAACTTTGGAACCGGATAACATGCAGAAGTTTGAACAGTGTGGAGGGCTCAGAAGAAAAGAAAATGTGGTAAAGTTTGGAACTTCTTGGAGACTTGTTGAATGGCTTTGCCCAAACTGTTTATAGCAATATAGACAATAAAATTCAGGCTGAGGTGGTCACAGATGGATATGAGGAAATTGTTAGGATCAGGAGAAAAGGTCACCCTTGTTATGTTTTAGCAAAGAGGCTGGCAGCAGTTTGCCCCTGCCCTAGAGGTCTGTGGAACTTTGAACTTGAGAGCAATGATTTAGGGTACCTGATGGAAGAAATTTCTAAGCAGTAAAGCATTCAAGAGATGACTTGGGTGTTGTTAAAACATTTCATAAAAGTACAGAAAATTTGCAGCCTGATAATGCAGTAGAAAAGAAAAAACTTTTTTTTTTTTTTTTTTTTTAGGAGACATTCAAGCCGGCTGCAGAAGTTTGCATAAGTAGCAAGGAGCCTAAGGTTAATCCCCAAGGCCTTGGGGAAAATGTTTCCAGGCCATGTCAGAGACCTTCACAGCAGCTGCTCCCATCCCAGGCCCCAAATTCTAGGAGGAGAAAGTGGTTTCGTGTGCCAGGCCCTGGGTCCCCATGCTGTGTGCAGCTTAGAGACTTCGTGCCCTGTGTCCCAGCCACTCCAACCATGGATGAAAGGGGCCAATGTATAGCTCAGGCTGTGGCTTCAGAGGGTAGAAGCCCCTAACCTTGGCAGCTTCCACTTGGTTTTGAGCCCAGGGATGCACAGAAGTCAAGAACTGAGGTTTGGGAACTTCTACCTAGATTTCAGAAAGATGTATGGAAACTTCTGGACGCCCAGCTAACGTTTGCTGCAGGGACAGGGCCCTCATGGAGACCCTCTGCAAGCAGTGTGGAAGGGAAATGTGGGGTTGAAGCCCCCACACCGAGTCCCTATTGGGGCACTGCTTAGTGGAGCTGTGAAAAGAGGGCCACCATCCTCCAGATCCCAGAATGGTAGCTCCACTGACAGTTTGCACCATGCACGTGGAAAAGCTGCAGACACTCAGTGGCAGCCCATGAAGACAGCCAGGAGGGAGGTTGTACCCTGCAAAGCCACAGGGCGGAGCTGCCCAAGACCATGGGAATCCACCTTTTGCGTCAGTGTGACCTGGATGCCAGACCTGCAGTCAAAAGAAATCATTTTGGAGCCTTAAATTTTGACTGCCCCACTGGATTTCTGACTTGCGTGGGCATTGTAACCCCCTTGCTTTGGTAAATTTCTCCCATTTTGTATGGCTGTATTTACCCAATACCTGAACCCCCATTGCATCTAGGAAGTAACTAGTTTGCTTTTGATTTTACAGGCTCATAGGTAGAAGGAACTTGCTTTGTCTCAGGTGAGACTTTGGACTGTGAACTTTGGGTTAATGCTGAAATGAGTTAAGACTTTGGGGGACTGTTGAGAAGGCATGATTGGTTTTGAAATGTGAGGACATGAGATTTGGAGGAGCCTGGGTGGAATAACATGATTTTGCTGTGTCCCCATCCAAATTTCAACTTGAACTGTATCTCCCAGAATTCTTACGTGTTGTAGGAGGGACCCAGGGAGAGGTAATTGAATCATAGGGGCTGGTCTTTCCCATGTTATTCTCGTGATAGTGAATAAGTCTCACGAGATCTAGCAAGTTTATCAGGGGTTTCTGCTTTTGCTTCTTCCTCAGTTTTCTCTTGCTGCTGCCATGTAAGAAATGCCTTTCATGTCCCACCATGATTCTGAGGCCTCCCCAGCCATGTGGAGCTGTCAGTTCAATTAAACCTCTTTTATTCCCAGTTTTGGGTATGTCTTTATTAGCAGAGTGAAAATGAACTAGTATAAGATTTCGGTTACAATACTAAAGGCACAATTCATTAAAGAAAACATGGGAAATTGCACTTTATTAAAAAAAAGTCTGTTTTGTCAAGATGATATCACAGGAAGAAAACTCACAGAATGTGTTTCAAAACATGTATTTGATTAAAAATCTATATAACATATAAAGTTAAAACTAGTAGTAATAATAAACTACCCAATTAAACTGTGCAACAAAGAAGATATATTAATGACATTTAAGCACATGAAAAGCAATATATTTTTATTAGAAAAAAGCAAATTAAAATTATAATGAAATGCCACTACATATATAATTTTTTTAAAAAATAATATTTAATGCTGATAAGAATACACAGCAAGATAATCTGACATTAATTTTAATGATAATACAAGATGATACATCACTCTGGAAAATAATTTGGCAGTCATTTTTACAAACCCTATCATAGTCATACCATATAAACTAGTCATCACACTTTTAGTTATTTATTCATATGATTTGAAAAATTATAACTAAGCAAAATCTGCACATGAATGTTTATAGTAGTTTTATTTATAATTGCCCCAAATTAGAAGCAAACAGTATAACCTTTCAAGGTGAAAGGAAAACAAATGATGGTACATCCATTCAATGGAATATTATCAATAGAAAGAAATGAGCTACCAAGCCTCTCAAAGGTATGCTAACTACATACTGCCTACAAGAAATTCACTTCACCTATAAAGACACAAATAGATTTAAAATAAAGACAAATAAAAAGATATTTAATGCAAATGGAAATGAAGAAGGAAGAGTAGCTGTAATTATATCAGAAAAAAAATAGATTTCAAGACAAAAGTTGTAATGAAACAAAGAAGGTTATTACATAATGATAAGGGAGTTGATTCAGCAAGAGGACATAACAATTATAAATATACATACACTCAACACTGGAGCACCCAGATATATAAAACAAATCTTATTAGAGCTAGAGAAAGAGAGACAATGGGTGAGGATTTCAATACCTCACTTTCAGCACTGGACAGATCATTCAGACAGAAAAGCAATAAAGAAGCATGGACTTAATTTGCAATGTAGACCAAAGAAATCTAGCAGAGGTTTACAGAACATTACATCCGACAGCTGCAGAATAAGCATTCTTCTCCTCCGTACATGAAACATTCTCAAGGATAGAAAATATTTTAGGCCACAAAACCAGTCTCAAATATTTTTAAATAAATTATATTATGTATTTTTTAACAAAGCAAAACTAGAAATTAATGACAAGAGGAATGTTGGGATCTACAGTAAAACATGAATATTAAACAATATGCTCCTGACCAACCATTAGACAAATGAAGAAACACAAATAAAAATGGAAACACAACATATTAAACCTGTGGAATACAGCAAAATCAATACTTAGAGAGAAGTTTATAGAAATAAATGCCCAAATGAAAAAAGTAATAAAAATTAAAACAAATAACCAAATGATGCATTTTAAATAATTCTAAAAGAGCAAACTAAACCTGAAATTAGTACACTAAAAGAAATAAGAAAGATTAGAGCAGAAGTTAAAAAAAATGGAGATTATAAAGGTGTAATGATCTACAAAATGAAAACTTGGGTTATTTTGAAGGACAGCATTGTCAAATCTTTAGCCCAATGAAGACAAAATGGGAAAGATCCCCCAAAATAGCAAAATTAGAAAATCAGAGGTGGAAAAAGGTGGCAGTACAAATAATACCACAGAAATTCAAAGGATCATTTGGGAATATTACAAGAAACTATATGCCAAAAAATAGGAAAACCTAGAAGTGGATAAATTCCTAGAAGCATAAAACCTACCAAGACTGAAACATTAAGAAATTCAAAACCCTAGTAGACCAATAATAAGTCACAATATATAGGCAGTAATAAAACATTTCTCATCAAAGAATACCTCAGGACCTGATGCCTTCACTGCTGATTCCTATCAAATATTTAAAGAATAATTAATTCCAATCCTACTCACATTATTCTAAAATATTAAGGAGAGGATAAAACTTCTAAACTTTTTCTCTGAATCCAGTATCACCCTGTTGTCAAAATCAGATAAGGAAGCACACACAAAAAAGAAAATTATAAGCCAATATCTCTGGTGAACACAGATGTAAAAATCCTTAACAAAATCGTAGCTAATTAAATTTAACAATGCAATAAAAAGACAATTCATAATAATTAAATGAGATTCAACTCAGGAATGTGGGAATAGTTCATCATATGCAATCAATAAATGTAATACATCATATCAACAGAATAAAGGACAAAAATATATGATCATTTTAACTGATGCTGAAAGCTTTTTCAGTGAATTTCAATGAAATTAAACACGATTCCATGATAAAACCTCTCAAAAACCAGGGTATAGAGAGACTCTACCTCAACCAAATAAAAGCTGTATGCATCAAGCACACAGTTAGTATTACACTGAATACGGGAAAACAAAAAACCTTTTCTCCAAGATCTGGAACAAGACAAGGATGCCACCTTTTACCATTTTTATTTAAAATGGTACCGGAAGTCCTAGTCAGAGCAATTAGACAAGAGAAAGAAATAAAAAGCATCCAAATTGGAAAGGGGACTTTTAAATTACCCTTGTTTGCAGGTGATATGATCTTATATTTAAAATAACTCAATACACAAAAGCCTGTTAAAACTAATGAACAAATTCAGTAAAATTGCAGAATACAAAATCAACATATAGAAAGCAGTAGCATTTTTCATCCAGGTCTGTAGGTGTGCTTCTGTAGTTCCAGCTACGCAGGAGATTGATATTGCTTGAGACCAGGAGTTCAAGGCTGCAATTAGCTAAGATCACAACACTGCAATCCAGCCTGGGTGACAGAGCAAAGCCTTATCATTATTAGAAAAAAATAAGTAGTCTTTCTGTTTGCCAACAGCAAAGAATTTTTTAAAAACACGAAAGTAATCATACCTATTGCTATAATATGAATAAATAAAATACCTAGGAATAAAATTAACCAAAGATGTACAAGATCTATACAATCAAAGTTATAAAATATTAATAAAAAATGAAGAAGATATCAAAAAAATAGAAAGATATTCCATGTTCATGGATTGAAAGAATTAATATTGTCAAAAGGTCCATAGTACTCAAAGAATCTACAGATTCAATACAATCTCCATTAAAATACAATGACATTTATTCCCAGAATTTTTTTTTAATCCTAACATTTTTATGGAACAACAAAACACCCAGAATAACTAAAGGCATCTTCACCAAAAAGAACAAAACTGGAAGAATTACATTATATAACTTCAAATTATACCACAAAGCTCTCATAACCAAAACAGCATGATGCTGGCATTAAAAAGAGACATGCAGACCAATGGAACAGAGGAGATAACCCACAAATAAATCCAAGATTTGCTATCAACTTATCTTTGACAAATGGGACCAAGAATATACACAGGGGGAAATGACAGTCTCTTCAATAGATAATGACAGGAAAACTGGATATCCATAAGCAGAAGATTAAAACTAAACACTTATTTTTTGCCATGCACAAAAATCAAATCCAAAGGAATTAAAGACTTAAATACAAGACCTCAAACTATAAAACTGCCAGTAGAAAACATTGGGAAAACACTCCAGGACATTGGTGGGGGCAAATAATTCTTGACTAAGCCTCATAAGTAAAGGCAATCCAAGTAAAAATAGACAAATGCGATCACATTAAATTAAGAAGCTTCTGTACAGCAAAGGAAACAATTAACAAAGTGAAGAGACAATCCAGAGGATAAGAGACAATATTTACAAACTACATAGCTGTTGAAGAATTAATAGCCAGAATACATAAGGAGGTCAAACAAATCAACAGGAAAAACATCTGATTGTAAAATGTGCAAAATATCTAAATAAACGTTCCTCAAGAGAAGATATACAAATGGCCAACAGGTTTATGAAAAAAAAATACTCAGCATCACTAGTTATCAGGAAAATGCAAATCAAAAATTAAAATGAGATATCCTTACACCCCAGTGAAAATGGATTATCTCCAGAAGATACTAATTAAAGCTAGTAAGAATATGGAGAAGGGGCATCCCTTGTACACTATTGTGGGAATGCAAATTAATAATGCCGCTATAGAAAACAGTATAAAGCTTCTTTTAAAAGCTGGATATGGAACTAACATATGATCTAGCAATCCCACTGCAGAGTATATACCAAAAAAGGAGAAAAAATAAAAATAGTATATTAAAGGGATATTTGTATTATCATGTTTATTACAGCACTATTCAGAACAGCCAAGGTACGAAAGCAACCTGACTGCCCATTAATGGATGAATGGATAAAGAAAATGTAATCGATATATACAATGAAATATAAAATCCTGTCATTTGAAACAACATGGATGAAACTGGGGGACATTATGTTGAATGATATAGAGACAAAATCCTATGTCTCACTTATACATGTGAGAGCTAAAAAAGATATAAACATATAAAATTAAGAGTGAATTAATTGTTGACAGATAATAGGAAGGGTAAAGGAGAGGTAGAGATAGATTGGTAATGGTTCATGGGCACAAAATACAGTTAGATTAATAAGATCTAGTAATGGTAGTACATTAGGGTGACTATAGTTAACTACAATTTATCATATATTTTAAAATAACAAAGATAGTGAATTTGGAATGTTTTTAATATAAAGAAATAAGAAAGCCTTGACATTATTTCTACTCCAGTACTCTTATTGGATAATTACACATTGTACGACTGTATCAAAACATCACATGTGCCCATAAATATATACAGCTATTACATACTCATAAAAATTAAATATAAACATTTAAAAATATCAAAAAGTTATGAATGACCTTTGAGTGCATATTAATAGCTAAAATAGCCAGTTGGAAAAAAGTGATATACTACATGATTCCACTTATGTGATATTCTGAAAGGGGTAAAATTATAGAAACAATAAAATGATGAGTAGTTGGCATGGTATCAGCAGAGAGAGATGGTTAAATAGGTGAAACACAAGGATTTTTTTTTTGAGTTAATAAAACTATTTTCTATGATATTATAATGGTCATTTTTTGACACTATGCATTTGTCAAAGTTCATAGACCTTTACAAAGTGTATACATAATAATTTTTAAAATTAATAATTTAGAATTTCAGAGAATCATAAAACTTAAGGCAGAGATAAAATAGGAAAAGCAAAAGAAAGATAAGTAATAACATAGATAAACTCAAAAGAGAGAAGATCTAGTGTACTAAAATCAGAAATGAAAGTGAGAATACGCTACCTAAATTACTAAAAAGGATAATAAGAGAATATTGAAATAGTAAAGATCAGTACATTATGTAATTTTGATAAAGTGGAAAAATTCCTAGAAATACAAAAAAAAAAAAACAACAAAAATAAAAATCTTAATACAGCTAAACAAACTTAAATCATTAATCAATACATTCTAACAAATAAAAGCCCAGGGTGAGCTGGTTTCAATTGTGAATTCTACCAACAGTTTAAAGACTTTACAACAGTAATTCCTAAACTTTTCCAAAAAGTAGAAAAAGGAACACTTTCTAACTTATTATTTAAAGATAGAGGTACTCTGACACCATAGCGAGATAAACACGAAGTGAAAGAAAAAAAATTGGAGAAAAACATACCTTATGAATATAGATGCAAAAATAACTCCCCCCAAAAGAGTAAATTAAATAAAGGAGCATATTTACAGGATCATACATTATGGCTAAATGGGATTTATCTCAGGAATTCAAGAATGTTTCAATATATAGAAATCAATTTATCAATAGATTGAAGGAATAAAATGAATGATTATTTTAATTGATTCAGAAAAACATTTCACAAAACTTAACATCATTTCATAATAAGAACTCTCAACTATCAAGAAAGAGAGGTCCAAAAATATCTACAGAGACTATTCAAGCTAACAAACAAATTCAGCAAGGTGTCAGGATACAAGATCAACACTCAAAAATCAGTTGTATTGCTATACAATAGCAATAAAACTTTGAAGTTGAAATTATGAAAGCAATTTCATTTACAGTAGCATAAAATATTAAATACTTAGGAATTAATTTAATTAATTAGATTCAAGTCTTGTACAATAAAAAAAACTCCTGTTGAAATTAAGAATATCTAATAAGTGGAAAGGCATTCTTTGTTAAAGAATTTTAAGACTTAGTGTTAAAATGGCAATGTTACCCAAATATCTAAAGATTCAATGCAATTACTATCAAATCCAAACTGCTGTATTTGCAGAAATAGAAAAGCTGATAATCTAATATTAACATGAAATTGTAAGGAAGCAGGAACTGTCAAAAAGTTTGAAAAAGGACATATTGAAGGTCTCAAACTTTGTAATTTCAAAACTTACTACAAAATAAGAAAAACATGGTGCTGTTAGGTTTGTGCAAACGTTATTGTGTTTTTTGCTATTACTTTTAATGACAAAAATTGCAATTACTTTTTCACCAAGCTAAAAAATGTAGGAATCGACATAGAGAGAAATTAAATGAAATGTATGGTCCAGAAATAAACTCATAAATCTATTATCAATTTATTTCTGACAGTCATACAAACAAAATTGAATGGGCAAAAATACTATCTCAATAAATACTTCTGAAATAACTGGATATCTATGTAAAAATAATTAAGTTAAACCTCTACCTCATGTTATGTATAAAAATTAACCAAAAATGTATCAACAACATACAGGTAACAGCTGAACCTATAAAACATCAGAAGTAAACATAGGGGTGATTTTTCATAACTTCGAATTTAGCGATGAATTCTTCAATATCACACCAACAGCAAAACCATCAGAAGACAAAAATAAATTTTTTTCCAAAAAAATATATTCTTTACTAAGGCACATTATCAAGAAAGTGAAAAGACAATCTACAGAATAAGAAAAATATTTGCGAATTATATATGTCATAAATGTCTAGTATCATATATTTATGATACGTTGTGGAATGGACAAAAGACCCCATAAAATAGTGGGCAAAATATTTAAATATGTATTTTTGTGTAGCAAATACACGAATGTTCAAAATTCACAAGAAAAGATCCTCAACATCATTAATAATTTAAAACATGTGAAACCACAATAGAGTATCACTTTATAACCCCTAAGATGGCTTAATGAATATTAAAAATTTCTCTTGGTGAGATACTGGAATCTTCTTACATTGCCGGTGGAAATGTGAAATGGTGTAGCTGCTGTAAACTACAGCTTAGCGGTTCCTAATGAAACTCTAACCATCGAGGTAACATATGAAACAGGAATGGCGCTTCTATGTACAGATGCTTCACAATTTATAATGGGGTTGCATTCTGCTAAATCCATCTCAGGTCAAAAATATTTGAAGTGAAAAATGTCTTTAATACTCTGATAAACCGCATCGTAAATTTGTAAATATAAGTCAGACCATTATAAGTCAGGGACTGTCCGTACATAGATCTAATAATTTAAAACTGTTATTCAAAATAAAATGTGCCCAAATATTCATAGCAGCACTAGTCACAACAGCAAAATGGTGGCAACAACTCAAATGCTCATCAGTGAATGAATGCATAAACAAATTGTAGTGTATCTGTACAATGATGATGGTTGTACAACACTGAGAATGTCCTAGAAACTATTAAATGATACAATTAATTTTATGTTAACTTTTACCTCACTTATTGGGGAAATTGTATATATTACTTTGTTAATAAACTAATACATAAAATAAAAATAATATGAAAATTAAACAATGGCCTTCTTTATGTCCCTGTCTCTTCTGTATGAGTAAGTTTCTCGGTGTGTAATAACTTTTTCTTATAAGGACATCAATTGTCAAATTTAACTTCCATTCAAATACAGTAGGAATTCAATTTAAATGCATCTGGAAAGTCTCTGTTTCCAATCTCCAACACCCTGGTTCAAGTGATTCTCCTGACTCAGCCTCCTGAGTAGCTGGGATTACAGGCACATGCCACCACGCGCAGCTAATTTTTGTTATTTTCAGTAGAGATGGGGTTTCACCATGTTGGCCAGGATGGTCTCGATCTCCTGACGTCATGATCTGCCTGCCTTGGCAATACAATATTTTCATAGCTGGGGTTGCCATATTTCTGTTTTTGGTAAACTTCCAGTCAGTTCCCTTTGCATCTGTGTCCTGTGAGTGTTTAGCTTTCCTCCTCCTTCTTCTTCCGTTTCTTTTTCTTCTTCAGCTTTTTCTTTTTCTTTCTTATATTGGAAATGCCAAATACATATTTTCTATAATGGACTGATATTTTCCTATATAAAATACATCATTTGTATCAATTTTGAGTGCTTAATTTTATTTTCACCTCATATATCAAAAATGTTTTTAATTAAACTTTGACATGTTGTGCATTTTAAGCTGCATTCTGATTTTGAATACGTTTAAATATTTTTAAAATGTTAGCAATTTTATCTACATATATTAATTTTTATTTTAAGTTCAGGGGTATAAGTGCGGGTTTGTTATGTAGGTAAACTTGTGTCTTGGGGGTTTGCTGTACAGGTCATCACCCAGGTGGGTACTAAGCCTGGTATCCATTAGTTATTTTTCCTGATCCTCTCCCTCCTCCCACCCTCCATTAGCTGAAAGATCCGAGTGTGTACTGTTCTCCTCTATGTGTCCATGTTTTCTCAACTTTTAGCTCCCATTTATACATGTAATATTTGGTTTTCTGTTCCTTTGCTAGTTTACTGAGGATAATGACCTCCAGATCCACCTATATCCCTGTAAAGGACATTATCTCAGTCTTTGTAAATATGCTTTGTTCCTACATTATTTACTGCATTTATTCCCTTGAATTTATCACCTTTTACTTCACTTGGACTAAAGTTTTTACTTGTTATTTACTTCATATAAAAAATATTTAAATATTCAGTGCTAATAAAATGTAGCTTTCTGATCCTCCTTATCTCTGCCGGATTAATACATTTTTAAATAAATCATCTTATATTGTCTTATTTGAAAATATTCTTTGTATAAGGAAGCATTTCACACTTAACATAATTAAAATAAACTCCTTTTGGAAACGGGGTCTTGGGTTGTCACTCAGGCTGGAGTACAAGGGTGTGGTGATGGCTCCTTGTAGCCTTGATCTCTTGGGCTCAAGAGATACGCCCACCTCAGCCACCTGAGTAGCTGGAACGATAGCTGAAACTAGAGCTACACAATACCAGATATCCTGGTTGAATTGTTTTTCGACATTTTTTGTAGAGACCAGTGTTTCATTATGTTGCTAAGGCTGGTGTTGAACTCCTAAGCTCAAGTGATGCCTCCCAAAGTCCTGGGATTACACACGTGAGGTATCACGCCCAGCCTAAAATTTGCTTTTAAGAGACAAGGTGAATCACCTAAAACTGAGGTAACACTTTCAGAGTCAAGTTGGTGCTATTGAAAACAAACTAACAAAAACAAAAACAAAACAAAACAACAACAACAAAAAACCAAGAGACACAACACAGTCTATCTATCTCATCTGTGTAAGTGTTATCCACAGAAACCCATAAAGATCACGGTTTTCAGTTATTTACAAGGTGCTTATCTTTGAAGATATTTAAAGATTTCTACTAATGCTTATTTAATAATAAGAAGAAAGAAAAACAATATTGTATGGAGTAAAAAAATGGCATTTGTTTTTAAGTGAAGATTAAAGTTCAAAAATTTGAAAACACTACCTATATAATGGTCATGATTAAAACAAGAGAAACTGAAGGAAGTTGATGTCACTTATAAGTTCGGAGGGTTATGTCACCAATAACGTCATCACTGTGGAACTGATACCACACAAACGATATCAGCAGATATTACAAGCTTGCATCGATTAACAAAATAAAACGTTGCCTTCAAATAATTTTATAAAATAAAATTTATTGCGTTTTATATTATTGTTTCTTAGGCCTCAGGTCCTTTCTAACAATTATTTTACCCACAAGGAAAATTATTATGAAATGCATCCGACGCATAATTGCCTTAATATTAAATCAATACATGGAATAATGAATAAAAACATTGTAAATAGTAAAACAAAAATAACAGTAATATTTCAAATAATGTTACACACAACTCTGGTTATTATAAACTTACTCTAACCCTGATCAAACCAAGAAGACTCTTTGCTAACTCATATAATATTATCAGTTTAGTAAAGTATATTGGCCCTTATATCTTAATGAACATCTTTCTAGAACATTAAATCCATTTATCTTCTCATTGTTTCTTTCTAAATTGATGTCTACAAATATTTTGTCTTTATCTTTGAATGTATCAGTTTTTATCAGAATAGAAAAAAATTAAAGAAACCATATGAAGGGAATCATTTGATGATTAAATTTACACACAGACACACACAGAGAGAGCAGAGCAAGCCCGAGAGAGAAAGAGAGAGAGACAGGGAGAGAGAGAAAAGAATGCCTTGGAATTTAAAAATAGCCTTTTAGAACGTTTTTAGGATGAGAAAATTTCTTGCTTTAGAAAAAACTTAACTTCATTGTTTGAGATCGTCTTAAAATATAGAACTTGAGGAGAAACTGCTCTATCCTCCCATTGGATATAAGCTTGTTAGATTAAGTTGTTCTCTGAATGCAGAAAATGACAGCCTTAGTATGTAGACAAACTGCAACACAAATACATCCATAAAAGGCAAATACATCATCAGATTATCCCCGGATAAGGTAAATGCTGAGCTGTAGCCAATGAAGCTGTTTGTGTAATGCCTGCCCATGTTGCTGGGTGGATCTCTCTGAACCTCTCCTGGTGAATATGAAATTGGTGCATTGTGTAAGTTTTAAGTCATATATTAAAAATGCGAGAACAAACATACCGTAAAATGGTAATTATAATCAGCAACGGGGAGTGATATTTTAATTCTCTTTACAGAAGTATCAGCAGCATTAGCAACAGCTGGGTACTCTTAGAAATGAAGAAATCCAAACCCATCTCAAACTTACTAAATAGAATTTTCATTAGCAAATTTTTCAGCTTATTTCTTTGCATATAAGGGACTGATACACATCAGTTTAAAGCAATTTTCCTGTCAATTTAGAGTTAACGTCCTAACTTTATTTATTTATTTATTTATTTATTTATTTATTTATTTATTTATTTATTTATTGTAGAGACGGTGATATGTTTTGGATCTGTGTCCCCGCCCAAATTTCATGTCTAATCGTAGTACCCCATGTTTGAGGTATAACCTGTTGGGAGGTGATTGGATAAGGGGGCAGTTGCTCATGGTTTAACGCCATCCTGCTCTAGACATGTGAAGATGCCTACTTCCACTTTGCTTTCCACCATGAGTAAAAGCTCCCTGAGGTCTCCCCAGAAGCCAGTGCTGCCAATCCTCCTGTACAGCCTGCAGAACCATGAGCCGATAAAACCGTTCTCGTTTATAAATTACCCAGTCTCAGTTATTTCTTCATAGCAGTGCAAGAATGAACTAATACAGGCAAGACCTCACTATGTTTCCCAGACTGGTTTGGAATTCCTGAGCTCCAGCCATCCTCCTGCCTTAGCCTCTCAAAGTGCTGCTGGGATTACAGCCGTGGATCACAGTACCTGACTCTAAGGGTCTGAGTTTAAGGTGAGATCATTTGACAAATTTGGATCCTGGTCAAGTGTTTGCTCGACAATGTAGAGTAGGTCAGTTCGAGTTTACCAGATTTGGGGTTTTATGTGTAGACTTTCATGTAAGTGTGAAAGTCAGTGACATAGAGAATTTGATTTAAAAATATTTCCAAAATTTTAAAGTGTTTTGAGTGACATAATATTGGGGTACAGGAGCTTATATTACCCTTGTCAAAGGGATAGGAAACAGTAGACACACCTCATAGATAGGTGGCTGTTGAGACTTCAGGTGTGGTATAGACATTGGTGATAAAATATTTGTTGGCTGAAAGTGGTTAAGAAAAGAAAATTTGAAAAGAATGTTCAGGACAATTAAACCTTAGTAGTAGGAAGATCAAGTGGATGTGGTAGTCGCCAAATATAGTGAAAGAAAAGGGGAAGAAAAAAAAACAAGTTAGGTGTAAAAATTATCAAACTATTAAGCGCATTTTTGGGATATCAATGTATAGGTTTTTTTTTTTAATTTTTGAGCAAGACTCTAATTATTTTATATTAAAAGGTATTTGTGCAATGAAGAACCAAATGTGTTAATATAACAATTAAAGATTTGGGGGCCTGTCTGAGCTTTTTCCCTCCTTTTAATAATACCCTCTCATTTTATTCTAATTTTAAACAGCCTAGGGAATATAGTTGATTTTCTTAATGCACAATTAAAAACATGTTTCTCTCTCTCTCTCTCTCTCTCTCTCTCATCAACCTATGATCTACCTTTGTATCTATCTAGGTTTTTTTGGTTATTTACTGTTAAAAAAGTTAAAATTGTAATATGCATTTTTCTTCCCAATTAACAACATCTGAAATATTCCCCTAGGTCAATAAGAGTAGATTGATATAATGAATCAGTAAATTAATATCTTTCAATTATATATATATATGTATACATATATATATACACACACACAATATTATCGAATCATCCTTTTGATGGACATTTAAATTGTTTTCTGCTTGTACATGTTTTTTATTTTTATGGTTATTATCGGTACAAAAAGTAAGGATATTGGAAAATACATTCTCATATGTGAGTGATATTTTTCCTATAGCATATATGTCTTTATTTGGGATTTAAATATATTTTATCAATGGATGTGGCTATATTACCTTCCACATAGATACCAGAAATTGATAGTTTCAACAGTTTTCACCCCATAAAAGTACCAATTTGCTCAATTCCTTTGCAAGAGTGAATAATTTTTAAAATTTTAATATTAAAAATAGTCAATTTTATGGGTAAAAAGTGTATCTACTTATGTTGCTTCATATTATTATGATTATTACAATTGTAGCAATTACACTTCCCATTAGTTTTACTTTTCCATTAATTGCTCTTTGAAACTACACTTGCTTTTTCTAAGTGGTTTGCCTTTTTCTTACCAATTAGTAGTAGTTTTATATTGTGCTTATTAACTGTCATTTATGATGCAAATATTTTTCTCATTTTAATCCTTATGTTTTCTTCTAATTGCTTTATTACTGCCTTAACTATAGATTAAAATAACTTAGCAGATGTGGTTATCATTTTCATTTTATTTCAGGTTTAAAGTCAGCTACAGTTATAATTAATTTTCATCACATTTATATTACAAAAATATCCTACTACTATTTTGTTTGGCTTGTATTTTAAAAATATTTAGTTTTTCAATTTTTGATTATATTTTTGTTAAGGACCCAAGGTTTTTTTTTTTTTTTTTTTTAATTTCACATTAGCAATTAAGCTTTCCAAATTGCTTACATTTGCCTTTTATGATATGTATATCTATATGAACACAGCATTTTGAAACATCTCATCTATTTCATTGATTATGATTTTGATCTTTGCATTTCATTTTTGTGTTTACAGATTTTTTTAATATCATATTTCTCTATTGTTATTTTATCATCCTTTTGGCTCTCTATGCTTTCAAAAAAATTTGACAATTTGCCTTATTTTATTCTGAATTTAATAATTGTACCTACTTTCTCTTCTTAAATAACAAGATTTTCTTTCTTAGCCAGAATCATTTCATGTAACAGCCTTTTGCTACAAGCACATTCTCAGACTTTACATTCAAGATAGGTTAAAAAAAAAAAAAAAAAAAAAAAAAAAAAAGTAAGTTAGTTATGAGTATTGGGTCAACCAGTGATAACAGTGGAATTCTTAGTAATCCAAGTTCCTATTTATTATTTGTTTTATCTCCCATCTACCCATGTATCTATCTGCCTATTTATTATCTATCAATTCTGAAAATATCATTGGGATTTTATCACTGAGTTGATTATATTGTTAATTTGAAAAGCTAGGGAAGAGAAAGAAGAGGATGATGGGGAAAAAAGCAGATGAATTCATTACCACTGGACTGTACACTTAAAATTGATTCAACCATTGTGGAAGACAGTGTGGTGATTCCTCAAGGATCTAGAACCAGAAATACCATTTGACTCAGCAATCCCATTACTGGGTATATATCCAAAGGATTATAAATCATTCTACTATAAAGACACATGCACACATATGTTTATTGCAGCACTGTTCACAATAGCAAACCCAAATTCCCATCAGTGATAGACTGGATAAAGAAAATGTGGCACATATACACCATGGAATACTATGCAGCCACAGAAAAGGTTGAATTCATGTCCTTTGCAGGGACATGGATGAAGAGGGAATGTATCATTCTTAGCAAACTAACACAAGAACAAAAATCAAACACCACATGTTCTCACTCATAAGTGGGAGTTGAACAATGAGAACACATGGACATAGGGAGGGGAACATTACACACTGGGGCCTGTCAGGGGATTGGAGCTAGGGGACAGATAACACTGGGAGAAATACCTAATGTAGATGACGGGTTGATGGGTGCAGCAAACCACCATGGCACGTGTATACCTATGTAACAAACCTGCACATTCTGCACATGTATCCCAGAACTTAAACTATAATAACTTTAAAAAATGAAATAAATAAATAAAACAAAATGAAATTTAAAGAGTAAAAAAAAAAAAAAAGTAGTCAAACATGGTGGCAGGCGCCTGTAGTCCCAGTTACTTGGGAGGTTGAGGCATGAGAATCACTTGAACCCAGGAGGTGGAGGTTGCAGTGAGCTGAGATGGCACCACTGCACTGCAGTCTGGGCAACAGAGTAAGACTCTGTCCCAAAAATAAATTTAAAAAAAAAATGATAAAAAGGAACAAGTTCGGTGGCTCACTCCTTTAATCCCAGCACTTTGGGAGGCCAAGGTAGGTGTATCACTTGAGGTCAGGAGCTTGAGACAAGCCTGGTCAACGTGGTGAAATCCTGTCTCTACTAAAAATACAAAAAGTAGCCAGTCATGGTGGCATGAACCTGTAATCCCACCTACTTGGGAGACTGAAGCAGGAAAGTTGCTTGAACTTGAGAGGCAGAGGTTGTGGTGAGCCAAGATCACACCACTGCACTCCAGCCTGGTCAACAGAGTGAGCCTCTGTCTAAGAAAAAAAGAAAAAGGTAAAGATGATGATGTGGTTGGCTGTGTCCCCACCCTAATCTCAACTTTAATAGTATCTCCCAGAATTTCCATGTGTTGTGGAAGGTACTCAGAGGGAGGTAATTGAATCACAGGGGGCTGGTCATCCTGTGCTATTCTCATGATAGTGAATAAGTCTCACAAGATCTGATAGGGTTTTAAGGGGTTTCTGCTTTTGCTTCCTCCTCATTTTTTCTCTTGCAGCTGCCATGTAAGAAGTGCCTTTCACCTCCCGCCATGATTCTGAGGCCTCCCCAGCCATGTGAAATTGTAAATCCAATAAGCCTCCTTTTCTTCCCAGTCCTGGGTATGTCTTTATCAGCAGTGTGAAAATGGACTAATACAGTAAATTGGTACCAGTAGAATGGGGCATAGCTGAAAAGACACCTGAAAGTGTGAAAGAAACTTCGGAACTGGGTAATAGGAGGAGATTGGAACAGTTTGAAGAAGACAGGAAAATGTGGGAAAGTTTGGAACCTCCTAAACATTTGCTGAGTGGCTTTGACAAAAATGCTGATAGAGATATAAACAATAGGTTCCAGACTGAGGTGGTCTCAGATGGTGATGAGAAACTTGTTGGAAACTGCAGCAAAGGTGACTCCTGTTAAATTTTAGCAAAGAAACTGAGGGCATTTTTCCCCTGCGTCAGAGATTTATGGAACTTTGAACTTGGGAGAGATGATTTAGGACATCTGGCGAAAGAAATTTCTAAGCAAGCAAAGCATTCAAAAGGTGACTTGGGTGCTGTTAAAAGCATCCGGAGCATAAAACAGAGCATCAAAGTTCAGAAAATTTGCAGCCTGATGATGCACTAGAAATGAAAAGCCCATTTTTTGAGGAGAAATTCAAGCTGGCTGCAGAAATTTGCACAAGTAGCAAGGAGCCTAATGTTAATGTCCAAGACCATGGGAAAAATGTCTCCAGGCTATGTCAGAGATCTTCGTGGCAGCCCCTCCCATCACAAGCCCAGAGGCCCCAAAGGAAAAAGTAGTTTCATGGGCCAGACCCAAGGTCCCTGTGCTGTGTGCAGCCTAGGGACTTGGTGCCCTGTGTCCCAGCCACTCCAGCCTTGGCTGAAAGGGGTCAATGTATAGCACGGGCTGTGACTTCAGAGGGTGGAAGCCCCAAGCCTTGGCAGTTTCCACCTGGTATTGAGTCTGTGGATGCACGAAAGTCAAGAATTGAGGTTTGGAAGCCACTGCCTAGATATCAGATGTATGGAAACACCTGGATGCCCAGGCAAAAGTTTTCTGCACAGATGCACACTTCATGAAAAACTTCTGCTTGGGCAGTGTGGAAGGAAAACGTGGGGTCTCCGACCCCACACAACATCCCTACTGGAGCACTGCACTGTGTGCCTGGAATAGCCGCAGACACTCAATGCCAGCCCTTGAAAGCTGCAGGGAAGGAGGTTGTTCCCTGCAAAGGCACAGGGGCAGGGCTGCCCATGACTGTGAGAACTCACCTCTTGCATCGGTGTGACCTGGATGTGAGACCTAGAGTCAAAGGAGAATATTTTGGACCTGTGAAATTTGACTGCCCCACTGGATTTTGGACTTTCATGGGTCCTGTAACCCATTCGGTTTGGCCAATTTCTCTGATTTGGAATGGCTGTATTTACCCAATACTTGTACCCCCATTGTATCTAGGAAGTCACTAGTTTGCTTTCGATTTTACAGACTCATAGGCAGAAGGGACTTGCCTTGTCTCAGATGAGACTTTGGACTGTGGACTTTTGGGTGAATACTGAAATGATTTAAGACTTTGGAAGACTGTTGGGAAGGCATGATTGGTTTTGAAATGTGAGGACATGAGATTTGGAGAGACCAGGGGTGGAATGATATGATTTGGCTGTGTTCTCACCCAAATCTCAACTTGAATAGTATCTCCCAGAATTCCTATATGTTGTGGGAGGGACCCAGGGGGAGGTAGTTGAATTATGGGGGCCAGTCTTTCCCATGCTATTCTCATGACAGTGAATAAGTCTCATGAGATCTGACCAGTTTATCAGAGGTTTCCACTTTTGCTTCTTCCTCCTTTTTCTCTTGCCGCCACCATGTAAGAAGTGGCTTCCACCTCCAGCCATGTTTCTCAGGCCTCCCCAGTCCTGTGGAAATGTAAGTCCAATTAAACCTCCTTTTCTTGCCAGTCTTGGTTATGCCTTTATCAGCAGCGTGAAAATGAACTAATACAGATGGTATTTTTTTCTTTTTAATGGAGTACCTGTGTTAAAACAAACAAGCAGACAAAAAAAGAAAAAAACACTTGACAAATAGAGCTTAGATAGGCCATTAAGAGAAGGATTCTCAGGTATAAATACCTGATATCATAAATCATAACAAAAGACTTGCAAATACCACAACCTTGCAAAAAAAGGCCATGACATCTATATACAAAAAATGCTTCCTCAAGGACACCTGTCCATAAACTACCTGTCCAAACTCAGACTTAAACTACCCTTGTTATTGATCCTTGCACCCGAGGAAAATTATCTCAAAAGAAGTATGTAATTCTCCTCATTTTTCCTTTAAAAATCAGTCTTCCTTTACTCTCATTAATACACACATAGTTTACCATGACACATATATTCCCATTGCAATGCTCTATTTTCAAATAAATATCTTTTCTTTTAGAAAACAATAGTAATAATTTGAAAAGTATTGGTATCTCTACAATAAGTAATTGCACATCAGAAAAAGATACACAATTATTTTTATTTAATTTTCTTTTATGTTCCTAAGTAAGTTTCTATTTTTTTCATTTGTACTCTGAAAATATTCTAATTAAATTTATTCCCATATGGCTTATATCAATATTCACGTGTTGTTTTTTATGAGATTTTTTCTATGTATACTAACTTACTATTATTGTGAGAAAATAAGTTACTGGAAATTTATTTTATAACCACATTCAAATGAAAATCAGTATCACTTAGCCTTTTAGCAGTTGACATATTTGGTAATTTTTACCTTTTGAAGATAATTTTGACTATTTTTTAACTAACTGACCACTCCTGCTGATTCTCATATATTGGTTTTTCATCATGTCTCTGATTTTTATTCCAATTGCTCTGCATGTTTAAAGACTCAATGCTTTGTATTACCCTTTTATTTCTCTTTATTTGTTCTAATTACAATAATATTAGATACTTTTTTAGTGGTCTACTGTCACCTTTTCTAGATGCTGACACTGTTATTTCCATTACTGCATGATCTTATTTTTCTATATCCTTGCTATCTGCCAAGTTTAGAGCTTGAAATACAGCAATTTCTCTATGAATGTGGCCTAAATCATTGACTAAATTTAAATAACTTTTTTGCATTTTTCCCATACTCTCTACTGACTCTATTTTATATTAGCTTTATATTAAAATTATAATTTCATGATGATTCTGTTATTATTTATCGACCTACTACTATCTTTACTAATTCTTGCAGAGTCATTATCTATATAAACAATTATAGTAATAATCTTTGAGTTTAGTGTTCAAACAATATGTATAATTGTTTAGTTACATTTAAGTCGATCTAAAATTTTGGTTTGATTTTGTTGTGTTGCAATTCTTTTCAATAAATATATAATAACCTTGAGAAATTTTTAAAAAACCATAAGCCACAAAAAGCAATATGGACTTTAAACAATGAATACATATCATTATATTTGTTTTTTAGATATAACTGGAACATTGAGGAGTAAGTCTGACAAGAATATGGTGTAAGAAATCCCATAGGAATCTCTTTCAATAAACTAAGTGTATGATAGTTAAATAAAACATAATGATGAATCAAAATTAAAAACTAACAATAAACATGAACATACATGTGTATATACATACTTTTAATAATTTGTAAACAAAAATATCAATTAATCAGAAATATCAAACATCTGAGGTTGTTGATGTTCAAATCATGACGACTAAATTTTTAAATCATGAATTGATAAAATAATCCAACTAATTATCTTATTTATTAACAAATGTACAACAGGTTTTACACTTAGGTCAATGAATTTGAAAAGGGATTCCAGAAAGAGATCCATATACATGTGGTCAATTAAAATTTTATTAAAGATGTCAATGTGGCCGGGCGCGGTGGCTCAAGCCTGTAATCCCAGCACTTTGGGAGGCCGAGACGGGTGAATTACGAGGTCAGAAGATCGAGACCATCCTGGCTAACACGGTGAAATCCCGTCTCTACTAAAAAAATGCAAAAAATACTAGCCTGGCGATGTGGCGGGCGCCTGTAGTCCCAGTTACTCAAGAGGCTGAGGCAGGAGAATGGCGTGAACCCGGGAGGCGGAGCTTGCAGTGAGCTGAGATCCGGCCACTGCACTCCAGCCTGGGCGAGAGAGCAAGACTCCCTCTCAAAAAAATAAAATAAATAAAATAAAAAAATAAAGATGTCAATTTAATGCAATGAAGACAGAATGCTTATTTCAACTAATAATGCTGAAACAACTGGATATTCCTGTACAAATTTAAACTCTTATCTATATTTCACTTTCAGTGAGTGTTCAGTGAGAATTGCTTTCAGCAAATATTGACTTTATAAATGTCCCAAGCGTAAAAACAAACTGTAAACAATTTCTAGTAGAAATAATATAATTTTTATAGCAATTGATATGCAAATATTTATTTGACAGCACACAGAAAGCTCATAATATATTTTAATAGAGAAATATCAAAATTAGAAATTTTACTTTTCAAACGACATGATTAATAAAATGCAAAGGCTGGCCACATGCAGGAAGAAATGAGAGTTAAAATAAATATAAAAATAAGTAAATAAAAAGACAAAAAAGTAAACTTGGAAATCACATTATGAAAGATACAGAGAGCAAAAAAATCTACAAGTATGTATTCTTAATATTTTACTCATTTGAAAAATACAAAT
Source organism: Rhinopithecus roxellana (assembly GCF_007565055.1). NCBI lineage: Eukaryota > Metazoa > Chordata > Mammalia > Primates > Cercopithecidae > Rhinopithecus > Rhinopithecus roxellana. Next base: position 65,908,597 of record NC_044551.1, read on the forward strand.
AAGACTATGAGAATGTGCTATTGCAAGACTAAAATGAAATTTAAACAAAACAACCCAGAAAAAAACAACTAGAGCAACAATAATGAAACTCCTCTGCCAATAATAAGTGTTGTTGAACATTCAGAGTAGAGTGACTGAACTCGCACTCCTTGCTGGTGGGAATGTACCATCCCTCTGAAAAGCAATTTTCAGTGTTATTAGCATCAATTTAGGTAGTTACTGAAAAGAAACAAAATCACATGTCTGTATAAAGATATGCATATAAATATTTATAGTGATTTTATTCATAATAGCCACAAACTGGAAACAACCCATATGCCCTTAAATTGAAAAATGAATAAAAACATGTGATGGATAGGTAAATTCCATAGGATGAAAAGCTACTTGACAATAAAAGAATGTTCTTTTTTTATTTTTTATTTTTTTAAATTTTATTTTATTATTATTATACTTTAAGTTCTAGGGTACATGTCCATAACGTGCAGGTTTCTTACATATGTATACTTGTGCCATGTTGGTGTGCTGCACCCATCAACTCGTCAGCACCCATCAACTCGTCATTTACATCAGGTAAAACTCCCAATGCAATCTCTCCCCCCTCCCCCCTCCCCATGATAGGCCCCAGTGTGTGATGTGCCCCTTCCCAAGTCCAAGTGATCTCACTGTTCAATTCCCACCTATGAGTGAGAACATGCGGTGTTTGGTTTTCTCTTCTTGTGATAGTTTGCTGAGAATGATGGTTTCCAGCTGCATCCATGTCCCTACAAAGGACACGAACTCATCCTTTTTTATGGCTGCATAGTATTCCATGGTGTATATGTGCCACATTTTCTTAATCCAGTCTGTCACAGATGGACATTTGGGTTGATTCCAAGTCTTTGCTATTGTGAATAGTGCCGCAATAAACATACGTGTGCATGTGTCTTTATAGCAGCATGATTTATAATCCTTTGGGTATATACCCAGTAATGGGATGGCTGGGTCATATGGTACTTCTAGTTCTGGATCCTTGAGGAATCTCCATACTGTTTTCCATAATGGTTGAACTAGTTTACAATCCCACCAACAGTGTAAAAGTCTTCCTATTTCTCCATATCCTCTTAAAAGAATGTTCTACATAAATACATAGCATTAGGTTGAATGAAAGACAGAAACCAAAAAATACATATTGTACAATTGTGTAAGTAATTTTCTGTATGACATTCTAGACAAAGCAATGAAGCAAAACTTTTAAATCTATAATGAAGTCCGGTGCAGTGGTTCATGCCTGTAATCCCAGCACTTTGGGAGGCTGAGGTGGGAGGATCACTTGAGGTCAGGTGTTCAAGACCAGCCTGGCCAGTATGGTGAAACCCCGACTCTACCAAAACTACAAAAATTAGCCGTTGAGTGGTGGCACATGCCTGTAATCCCTGTTACTCAGGAGGTTGAGGCAAGAGAATTGCTTGAACCCAGGAGGTGGAGGTTACAGTGAGTCAAGATAATGCTACTGTACTCCAGTCTAGGTGACAAGAGTGAAATTCTGTCTCAAAAAAAGAAAACCTAAATAAATAAAAGAAAAATAAATAAATCTATAATGCTAGAAAACAGGTGGGGTTACACAAAGTCAAGGTAAGGAATGATTGCTAAGAATATTTTAGGGATGGTTAATGGCAATTTATTGTATTTTGGTTGTGGTGCTAGTTATGCTAGCGTGTATTTTTATCAAAATTTATCAAATTAGGCATTAAGTAGTGCATGTTTATATTAATTTTTACATCTCTAAAGTTTATTTAAAATGTGCTACAATTACACAATTACTTTTAGGCTATTTTCAGTGAATGCAAAATTTTTAATTTTTTTAAAACCCACTTTATTGTTCAAATCATTTAAGCACTCACTGACATCTGGCATTGGTAGAAAGAAATGAGACTTATTTATAAGGGAAACAGAAACAAATAAAATGTTTTGACATCATTGTCATTCTTCTACTCTGGGGCTTAATGTAATTGGAATGGACCTGGTTCATAGTCGGTTTTGTCTTTGACTGCTTATATATGCCACAAATCACTGGTACCGTTTTTAAAATAAGTCTTAATTTCATTAGCTACATCTTTAATAGAAATAGGGTGATCATATGTGTTTTTGTGAGTGAAATGGAGATGGCTTAAATAAGTAACCTTGGCACACATTTTTGATGAACATGTGTGTATAAACATAAACATATTGGAAATTAATAAAGCAGAACATCTTGAATCTGTCCAATGAGCATACTTTTGAAAATTTTAATGCTAGAACTTTACAAAGCTAACTTCTCAATATATCTTCTTCTTTGAACACATTATATCTGAGGTTGTACGGTTTTGAATCTACAAAAAAAGGTACATAAATACGTTTTCTTAATCCTAACAGAGTCACACACATGCATCATCTCACACCTGTTAAAAAATATATCATCAAAAAGCCAAACGATAAAAAGTGTTGGCATGGATGTGGAAGAAAAAGAATTCTTGCACACTGTTAGGGTTATTGCAATTCTGGCACAACCATTATGGAAAACGGTATTGTCCTCAGTCTTTAGAAGCATTTTTCTCTATCTTTATTTTAGATTCAGGGAATACATGAGCAGTTTTAATATATGCATATACTGCATCTTTCTGGGGTTTGATATGCAAACTATTTCATCACCCAGATAGTGAACAGAGTACTTGACTAGTTTTTCAACCTTACCCTCTTTCAATCTTCCACCCTCAAGTAAGTCCGAGTGTCTACTGTCCCCTCTTCAGGTCCGTGTGAATTTGATATTTAGCTCCCATTTATATTTGAGAAAATGTGTTTTTGGATTTCTGTGTTGATTTCCTCTGGATAATGGCCTTCAATTATATCCACGTTGCTGCAAATAACATGACCTCATTCTTTTTATGACTGTATTGTATTCCATGATGTATATGTATCACATTTTTTTAATCCAGTCCACCACTAATGGGCATTGTATTAGTCTGTTTTCATACTGCTGTAAAAAACTGCCAGAGACTGGGTAATTTATATAGGAAAGAATTTAACTGACTCACAGTTCATCATGGCTGAGGAGGCCTCAGAAAACTTACAATCACAGCAGAAAGCGAAGGAGAAGCGAGGCACCTTTGTCACATGGTGGCTGGAAGGAGAAGGGCCGAGCAAAGGGGGAAGAGCCCTTAATAAAATCATCAGATCTCGTGAGACCTCACTCACTATCATGAGAACAGCATAGGGGAACCAACCCGGATATTCAATTACCTCCACCTGGTCTCCACCTTGACATGTGGGGATTATGGGGATTACAATTCAAGATGAAATTTAGGTGAGGACACAAAACGTAACCATAGGTTGATTCCATGTCTCATCTAGGTTGATTCCATATCTTTGCTGTTGTGAATACTACTGTGATGAACATACATGTGTGTGTCTCTCTATGGCAGAATAATTTATATTCTTTTGGTTATATACCCAGTAATAGGATTGCTGGGTCAAATTATAGTTCTGTTTTATGTTCTTTGAGTATTCTTCAAACTCCTTTCCACAGTGGCTGAAGTAACTCACCTTCCCACCAGTACTGGATATACATTCCCTTTTTTCTGCAACCTCACCAACATCTATTACATTTTTTCTTCTTAATAATAGCCCTCATGATTGGTGTGATGGCAGTCCATTGTGGTTTTGATTTGCATTTCTCTAATAATTAGTGATCTTGAACATTTTTTATATGCTTGTTGGCCACATGTATGTCATCTTTGAGAAGTGTTTGTTAATTTCCTCTGCCCATTTTTAATGAAGTTGCTTTTGCCTGTTGATTTATTTTCATTCCTTATAGATCTGCATATTAGACCTTTTCAGAGGCAGAGTTTGCAAATATTTGTTTTACCATTCTGTAGATTGTCTGTTTACTCTGTTGATAGTTTTCTTTTTGCCATGCCGAAGTTCTTTAGTTTACTTAGATCTCACTTGTCAATTTTTGTTTTTGTTGCAATTGCTTTTGGGGTCTTCATCCTGAAATCTTTGCCAAGGCCTATGTCCAGAATGCTATGTCCTAGGCTTTCTTCTAGGGATTTTATAGTTTTAGGTTTTAAATTTAAGTCTTTAATCCATCTTGAGTTGAATTTTGTACTTGATGAAAGAAAGTAGTTCAGTTTCAATTTTCTGCATATGGCTAGCCACTTACCCAAGCATCATTGATTAAATAGGAGTTCTTTTTCTACTACTTGTCATTGTCAGCTTTGTTGAAGAACAGATGGTAGTATCTGTGCAGCCTTATTACTGTGTTTTCTAACCTGGTCATTTGGCCCATCTGTCTGTTTTTGTACCAATACCACGCTCTTTTTGTTATTGCGTCGTGGTAGTATAAAGTTGGATAATGTGATACCTCCAGCTGTGTTCCTATTGCTTAGGATTGCTTTGGCTATTTGGGCTCCTTTTTAGTTCTATTTGAATTTTAGAATAGTTTTTTTTTTTTTTTTTTTCACAATCCGTGAAAAATGATGTTGATAGTTTGATAGGGGTAACATTGAATATGTAAATTACTTTGGGCAGTATGGCCATTTTAGTAATAATGATTCTTCCTATCCATGAGCATGGAAAGTTTTAGCCATTTGTTTGTGCAGTTTCTGAATTCCTTCAGTAATTTTTTGTAGTTCGTGCTGTAGGAATCTTTCCCCTCCTTGGTTTGCTGTGTGCCTAGCTATTTTATTCTTTTTGTGGCTGTTGTGAGTGAGATTGCATTCTTAATTTGTTTCTCAGCTTGGACATTATCAGTGTATAGAAATGCCATGGACTTTTTGTACATTGATTTTGTATCCCAAAACTTTACTAAAGTTGTATATCAGTTCTAAGAGCTTTTGGGCAGAGACTGTGTTTTCTGGGTATGGAATAATATTGCCTGAAAAGGGAGATAGTTTAATATTCTCTCTTCCTATTTTGGATGGCTTTTATTTCTTTCTCTTTCATGATTTTTCTTGCTAGGATTTCTAGTACTATGCTGAATAGGAATGGGGAGAGTGAACATCCTTATCTTGTTCTGGTTCTCAGGGGAATGCTAGACAAAATTTTTGTTTAGTACCATGTATACAAATTGCAGAAGAAAATTACTCATTGTGCCACATTCTTATACTAAAACTACATTTCATATATTTTAAAAAGTCCAATTTTCTTGCATAATTCTAGCAATCACAGGCAAATCAATGTTGGGAAAAAATTCTGTTGATCAATTAGTGTGTATTAAATAAGTAACATTAGAATATGTAGCTCAGACAAAAAAATAGTTGATCAAATATTGATCCCCTTGAAATGTGTATTTTCTAAAAGTATGGGAATACACAGTGATATCAACTATCATCCCTAGAAGTCATGTTTTGTATTTTAAAATTTTGCAGTGGTTTTCACAAATATGGATAGACCACGATCAATAGAATAAAACAATGTGGTTGTGTCAGTACTTAAATAATATATCATTGAAATAAGGAAGTGAAAATGCATATAACATTTAGGCACTAAAACAACCTTATAATGCTTAATCTTTTTTGTTAATGTTCAGGAGAACTAGCATACACTTTGGGTTGTTGGAGAGAGGAGCTACCAGAGTTAGACCTAAGGCTTTCAGACACGGTATTATAAAAGCCATACACATCTATGTTTGAGAAAATAGGATGGAGAAAAAATTTCATATATAAGAAGTGTTTCTTTTTCCTGAGATAACAATATAAAAAATAGTGTAGTCATTCATTTTTTGTTGGACAGTCATCAGCTATATTTAAGAATCTTACCATTATTATCATCAACACTCAGCTATCAGTTTGTGCATAATTTGAGAGTTATGCTAAAGTCTTTCTGTACTTACTGGTTGTTCCTGCAGTCTACATCAAGTTTGCCCAACACAAGCAGCCCAAGGCTGAGAACAACAATGGGGTCAGTCATATTTCTTATGTCTTTACTTATATATTTCATGTAACTCAGTTAACATAAGGTCTTATAAGGTGTTATCTTCAGAGACAATTTATGCTTACTGCGGGCAAATAACAAAGTCTTTAACATGCCAGATCAACTAAGTAAGCTCAGAGATTCAGAGGGTGAAAACTATGCTTTACTCTCTGCAAATTTATGTATTTTTAGCTAAACTGTATGAGATGTAACTCAAAGTCTGAGGATACTGATGCTTCTATTACCCGATCATTTAACTCTAATTTTTGTCCTTATACCTTTGAGTTTCTCCAATATTGTGCTTAGATTTTCAGTGACTTCATTGAGAACATGAAATTGTATTGGGTAAAACAACTTCAAATTCCAGGTTTAGTCTTCCAGGCACTTTTTACAGCCGATCTTGGCTCTTTTTAAAAATGTGTGGCCTACATAGCATAGTGATTAAAATTATGTGGTTCAATTTTCAATTACTTGAAGAAGATACATGTCTTAGTTTAACCATATTCAAAATGACCTTATGAGTCTATCTCAAAGTGCAAAAATCTGGCATTTTTGTTTGTCTTTATTGAGGAGGAGGTTAGAAGTCAAAATTATGCATTATACTTTGCTACTGATATGGTTTTGCTGTGTCCCCACCCAAATCTCATCTTGATTGTAATAACAGTCTTCCTCCATGTCAAGGGTGGGGCCAGGTGGGGATAATTGAATCATGGGGGCAGTTTCCTCTATACTTTCCTCATGATAGAGAATAATTCTCAGGAGATCTGATGGTTTTATAAATGGGAGTTCCCTTGCACAAACTCTTTTGCCTGCAGCCATGTAAAATGTGCCTTTGCTCCTCTTTTGCCTTCCACCATGATTGTGAAGCCTCCCCAGTCATGTGGAACTATGAGTCCATTAAACCTGTTTCCTCTATAAATTACTTGGATATGTCTTTATTAGCAGTGTGAGAACAGACTAATATGGCAAGATTGTGATGCTAAGGGATGCTGTTAATGTATATATTTGGGGAGAAAAGGTGGTGTTATGTATTTTTACCAGGCAGCGTATTAGATAAGCATTGATTGCAAAATGCCTTCTAATAGAATTTGCCCTCAACAATAGCATGGCCAACAGTCACAAATGGACACCTGATTTAAAGTCATATAACATTGTTTTTCTCAATTTTTTGACTGAGATTCGAATAAAGTTAATCCCTCATTTAAAGAAAAGTGAACTCCAAGTTTTTGTAGACTTAGAGAGATTAGTAATAAATAGTCAATAAATATGTATGAACAGATAAGGCAACAATTTGAGAGAGAGGTAGAGAGGATCAAAATGGAATTATAAAACCATGATAAGAATGTAAAAGAGTAACTTCCTGTCACCTCTATATTTCTGAGATGCATCTTCACTTCCTGCAATTGTGTATGGTATGCTTAGCTTGTAGTATTGTAATACATCCTTTTTTATATATGCATATTAGGGTTTTATTTTAAGAATACAAGCCTATATAACTCATTGTTCATACTGTTTAAGTAGTAAGTTTGTTTGACTTTCCTTTAAATGTTATTATATAAAAAGTCAGTATATATACAAATATTTTTCATTGATATCTATATATCCAAGTAAATATAAATTTTGATGAGATTTCTCACTGAAGAATGCACAGTTTAATACCTAGAAATACTGCTGAAATATGTAAGATGCAGTCCAAGTGCATGTAGTAGAAATGACAGATGAATTATATTGATAGTGATAATCCCAATACCTTTATCTTAAGCTTAGTGAGTCCTCTTTTCACATATTTGTCTTGAGGAGATTACCATAGTTTGGACTAGATGAGTGCTTTTGAAACTCTTTGACCAAAGTCTCTTCAGATATGATTCTAGAAAATAAACTGTCTTTATAAAAGTCAGAGTCTTGATTCCTAGATGTTTTTAAACCTAAACATTTATGACTTTATCCATGGCAAGATCACTGTCTGTAGTAAAGTTTCTTTTGAAAGAGTTTTGAGTACTTAGACATACCTTGGAGATATTCTGGGTATTGTTGCAGACCATAACAATGAAGCAAATATCACAATAAAGAGAGTCATATACATTTTTTTGACTTTACAGTGTGTATAATATTTATATTTATATTTATAGTATACTGCATTCTATTAAGTGTGGAATAGCATTGTTTTAAAAAATGCCTGCACGTTATGCACATGCACCCTAGAACTTAAAGTATAATAAAAAATAAAAAAGAAAAAATAAAAATAAAAAAAATAAAAAATGTACATGTCGTAATTAAAAATACTGTATTGCTAAAAAATTCTAAAAAAGTGTATTTTTTTAGTATATATATATATTTATATATATATGCTGTTGTAAAAATAGCACCCACAGACTTACTTCATGCTGGGTTGGCCCAGACTTTCAATTTGTAAAAACTGTAGTGTCTGTGAAGTACAATAAAGCAAAGCACAATACAATTAAAACAGTTTATTTTTTAAAATGTTTATTTTGCACTATACTTTAAGTTCTGGGATACAGGTATACATGTGCAGAACATGCAGGTTTGTTCCATAGGTATACATGTGCCATGGTGGTTTGCTGCACCCATCAACCCATCGTCTTCATTAGGTATTCCTCCTAATGCTATCGCTCCCCAAGCCCCCCACTTCCCAATAAGCCCTGGTGTTTGATGTTCTGTTCCCTGTGTCCATGTGTTCTCATTGTTCAGCTCTCACTTATGAGTGAGAACATGCAGTATTTAGTTTTCTGTTCCTGTGTTAGTTTGCTGAGAATGATGGTATACAGCTTCATCCATGTCCCTGCAAAGGACATGAACTCATCCATGTCCCTGCAAAGACTGTGAACTCTTCCTTTTCTATGGCTGCATAGTATTTCATGGTGTATATATGCCACATTTTCTTTATTGAGTCTATTATTAATAGGCATTTGGGTTGGTTCCAAGTCTTTGCTCTTGTAAATAGTGCTGCAATTAACATCCGTGTGAATGTGGCTTTACAGTAGAATAATTTATAATCCTTTGGGTATATACCCAGTACTTAAATTACATAATTGTATTCATGTGAAATATCTAGAGTTTATTGTGGATCTCTAAATTTTACATAAATTTTGCCACAGACTTATGTTGCAACTTGTTTTTTTACATTCAATATTAGGTTTTAGAGATTTTGTTATACCTATTCCTATAACTCAATTTATTATTTTAGTTATAGTGTACTGTTTTATGGAAACCCCGATTTTGTATGAGTTTCATATTTTCTTCTTGGTGGACACGACAATGTTTCCAAACTTTATGTCATTGTTAAATATGTGTTGCATGGAATCTTTGTATATATTCCTTGTGCACATTTGACATTTTTGTGTCTCGTTTATGGTATAGTTAGAGGTTTATAATTTTTATAATGCTCATCTAAAATTATATGTATATTTACAAATACTTTCCAAAGCAGTTAACAACTTAGTTTCCTGAGTGTATGATATACAATGCTATTTCCTTGTTTTTCTTCTTTGACATTTATATAATTAACATTATTCTTAAACAAATTTGATAATCATTTTCCCATCAATGAATCGCCTGTACAAAACATACTTTTTTACTTTACTGTACAAAACATATTTTTTACTTGTTGCTGTTTAATGTTTCTAAAAGACATTTCATATAAATTGTTTGTAAATTTAAATTTTATTGCAATTTTATCAGTCTGCCTATATTTCTTTTTAATTTTTGTCACTCATAGCTTAGTATATTTGAGATATAAAAATTCTCCTCCTTAACAATTTGGTCAAATCACTTCTAAAACTACAATTTATATATTAACCAGCAATACTTTCTTTATAATGTTCTATTCTTCTGTTAGTTTGCAGAGAATGATTTTTTAAATAGAGGACCAGCAAAGGAGATAAGAGTATAAATTACTTTCACTGTGATTCATGACACTGAAACGTTGAATCACATTTTCTATTAAATTTTTAATGTTTTAGTTATGCTTAAGTCTATTGTTTTATAATCAATTAAAAGTTGTCCAATGTTTATAAAACATGAAAATCAAAGCAATCTTAAAAAATAAATCCTTTAATGCAGTGTGATTTTGTTACTATTTCAGCAGTCCAACATTTACACCATCTCCCTACATTGGAGCAAAACCACTAGTAGACTTTGGTATCAGGTAGTAACTAGCTTTCTGTACAGACACCTAAAATGAGATGTACATTCTTCCTGTGCCTCCCCTTCTTTTTGAGAATGTGTGAATATGGTCTATGCACTGAGTTTAAGATGCTTTGTGCTGAGACTTTACATTTGAAAGATTCACACAAATTTGCAGGATTGATCAAAGATTACCTCCAGAAGCGCCGGCGTGACCATGGCCATGTGTACAGATCTGGGGGATCCACAGCCTATTTTGAACAGTCACATTCCCAGGGACAATGTCAGAGTATTTGTGATGACTTCTCCATTAGCTACAAGCTAAGTACATTATTCTTATGCCTGGATTTCAATTATGCCAACAATACTTTGATTCTTACCAAAGTCTAATTCTCCATTCATCACATAGATTCTAGATGCCACCAATTAGCCTGCTAAGAAAAATGTCTTATTTCCTAAATAAATTGGAATTAGCTTCTAATGTTTGCTTACGATAAGTGATTTAGCATGTTCTCCATATATCCTTATAAAGCCGCTATTCATTATTTTCTGATAATATTTGACCAAAGAAAAGCCCTTTGATACTTTGATACTGCTTCCTTCCTTTATGTTGAGTCTATAATAAAATAATTATATTATTATTTTCAAAACTGCTTATTTAACTCCTTAAAGACATTAAATAAGAAAATAAACAAAAAACTGTAACAGCTATGAACCATGATTTGGGATCCTCTATAATAAGTGTGACACAGCTATCCAGGTAAGAAGTTTTATAACAGAAGTAGCAAACACTTTCATATCTCCATTTTTCAATAAGTCGATTTTCTTGATATTATTGAGAAGGTCTTTGAGAATATTTTTCTAAAATAAATATGTACTGAGTTTGAGGACATGAGTGGCCAATGTGACAGTATTCACAGTATCCTCTGTGATCAGATATTCCCTATTTGTGCCTTATTCCTGTGAAAATGTTATCAGAAGAACTAAGGATATATTTTGGGAAAAATCACTGAGGCTTACAAAGTAAAACAAACTAAAAGCTAGTCATTGAATTAATGTACAAAGTGTACATGTCCTAAATTTTTGAACCCATACATCAAGTAAGTTGACAAGAAGTTTATAAAATATTTAAATATATAAACAGAAAGAAATTGTTATTAATTTTTGTTTAGTGGCTCTCATAAATGCTGTCATTATGTAAGTCATTTTCATTGTCAAGGTATATATTTACTTAAATATTTTATATTTTTATTTTTATAATACTTCAATAATAATATATAAAAATATATTTTTAAAATAGTATTTTTTACATTTTTGTGAATGTTTTGCTATGACCATTCTAATGAAGATATCTCTTCTGAATATCAAAATTTCAGACCATTTAAATAAACAAACTAATTTGAACATATTTTCAGTTAAATACAGGAAACATTTAAATTAAATTTAAACTAAAATGTTTTAGATCAACAAAAATATTTTTTACAATAATTGAAGTGTGTGGTGAAGCTACCCACACTATTTATTTGAAGTAAACAGAAATCAAAATTCAGAGATATAAATGGTTTAGAAAATCAAATGAGAAAGAAGTCAGCCTAACCCAGGAGCACATTTATATTGTTGGATACCACTTACTAATATTGATACTGTGTTTACAGTGTTCCATTTCATAATTATGAATACAAGATAGTCTTATTAGATTGTCAGAATTAATGAGAAAAATTGAATAAACTATATATATATTTTTTTTGCTTAAAATTTAATCTTAACTAATTTAATCTTAACTAAGTCAACTATATTGCTATATTGACTTTTTTTTTTTTTTTTTTTTTTTTTTTTTTTTTTTTTTGAGGAGGAGGAGGAGTTTCACTCTTGTTGCCCAGGCTAGAGTGCAATGGCTCAATCTTGGCTCACTGCAACCTCCACCTCCCGGGTTCAAGTAATTCTCCTGCCTCACCCTCCCTACTAACTGAGATTACAGGCACCCACCACCACACCTGGCTAATTTTTGTATTTTTAGTAGAAACGGGGTTTCATATATTGACTTTTAATAATGTCTCAATTTCAGTGTGAAGAAACTGATGATATTCTAATAAAACTTCATTTATTTAATTTTCACAGTAGACTTTTAAATGTGCATATTTAAATACCAGAATATTCAATAAGTAGTATACACATTCAACTTTACCATATATATTCTCTTTTTTTAATTGGAGAAATTTAACATAATTTCATTAATTAATCAGTTTGATGGAACAATATGTGCCAGAAAAAAAGGTAAAATATAAAATGTATTCATAGCATCATATTTTCTTTTAATATTTATTTTCTCACAATAATCTCTGCAATAAAATTACCAATGACAAAATATATGTATGTGTAAATGCACAATCACAAATACTCATTTGGACAGGGTATCTATCTGTGAGTATTCTGAGTTGGTAATATTTAAGGCATAATAAAATTATTTATTTGAGTCTTCTTGAGAAAAGGTATCCAAATGACATATTAAGTTACAGAAGTGTGTACTTCGTATTTTAAAGATTATGTAATAAAAATGAACAATCATTCACAATGTTTCTAGTATTTATTGATTAAGCTATTTGAAAACAATACTGTGTTTCCTTATAAATCTATTCATACATCATCACAGAGTACAATTTGATTTTGGTGCTGTTTATCTTTTGATTCTTGCACTCTCTTTTCTTATCTCTCAAGACACAAGTGTTCTCATCTAATATCATGATTGCTTTACTCAGTTTAACAGTGTCATTTTTTTCTCCAAGTCTAAAATAAGTTTATTTTCAATATACAAAATGTATTCAAATATGAATTGAGATAAAGTATTTTACAGACTGTTACTGAAGCTATTAATATGTCTACCTAAATACTTTCACATTATTTGTGTATTTTCTTTAGTTACTAAGAGCTTAGATTCTAACTGTAGAGCATATATCAGAATTTTAATGAAATTTTGTTGGTATCACCAAAGGCTACACAGTAGAGTGGTAAACCTGAGAGAACTTGCAAATTGTAATTACACACGAGCTGTAGATAACCAATTCTAAACAAAACTTCTATTTAGACACATTCATGCACATTCTTTGTATTACATGTCAGCACTGTTCTATTTATACATAACTAATCAAAACTTTTTCATAGTGTAATTTTCTAGTGTGTTGAGAGTTAAGAGTTGGTTATAAGACTTATTTCATTGCCTTGGGCAGGTTGCTGTATTTCTTTATGCCAAGTTGTCTGATTGATTGAAAGGAGAAAATATTTTTTCACCTTTGTCTGTTATTGTGAAGTTAATCAATTTATTGAAAATTATTTTAAAACATTTCTTAATTTAAAACTTTTGTTCTATTCTTTAAGATCATTTTATTCAGTAACTTGCTTCAAATGTGTTGATAAGCAATGAGAACAATTTTGTTATTTCTAATCCTTATTTAAAAACTGTATTAAATAGTGAGCAGACAACTGTGTGGGTAGAATATAAGAGGTGAGACATATTTGTTATGTAACAATAAAATTAGTTTAGAATGACTGTCTTCTGTAGACATGGCCTTAATTTACTTGACATTTTATTAAGATCATATTAACATCCATCATTTAAATGTTTGTAATTATCTATTATCTGTCTTTGAAACTTAACATTTGTTAAACTGCTCTTATGAAATGGTGCTTTGAAAAAAGGCAAGCAATAAATGCAACTCGGAAAATAGCAGGTTTATAAATGCATAGTGACAGGATTTATTAATCACTGCAATGAAATTAACAGTGCATAGTTAAGAAGAAATAATTCAGCTCCTGGACTTGAAGAATATCAAAGAGACCTTTAAATGTGATCTAATATAAATCTAGTTTTAAACTTTAAACATAATTATGAGGTTCAGTAAATTTTACCCTAAGTAAAAAAATGTATTTAAAATATGGGGGATTATTTTTTTTTTCCTAGAAAATCCAAGTAATGAATCTGAAAAACTTCGGAATGAGCAGCTCAAAAACAACTATGCTTATCAGGGACAAAAAAAAAAAGTGAAACTATGAGGTTGGAGTATACACAGAGATATCCAATTATGATTTAGAATGGGTAGAGATGGTTATTCTACTCATGTTTTAAAAATAAGTCATCTAAGACAGAAGCTTAATTACATAAAAAAATAGAAACTATAAATTTTATTTAAACAGGATACTATAATAAGTTTAATATTTAGGAATTAGGAGCACAAATGTGATTACTACTGATTCTCTTTTTCTAAAAATGCATTTTATTGTGTATAATGAAAATATACAACATGATGCCATGAGATAGAGGTAGATAGTGCCAAAGATTACTGTAGCGAAGCAAATCAACAATCCATCATGTTACATAGTTATACAATTTGTTTGTTTGACTTTTGTGGCAGAACAAGGTAAAATTTGCTCAATTAGCGTGAATCCAAAATGCAACACAATTTTATTAGTTATAGTTATCATGTTGTACGTTAAAATTTTAGATTTCAGTGGGCTTCAATGGGCTCAGAACTAACTGTTCCTTCACAGATTCTACAGAAACAGTGATTCCAACTTGGTGAATAGAAACACAGATTCCATTCTGTGAGATGAATCCATACATCACAAAGCAATTTCACAGATAACTTGTTTCTAGTTTTTATCATGGAATATTCAGTTTTGCACTGTAGGCTTCAGTGGGCTCAAGAAGGTCGTTTCTTAGATTCTACAGAAAGAGTGTTTTCAATCTGGTGAATCAAAACACAGGTTCCGAGGCGGAGCAAGATGGCCGAATAGGAACAGCTCCAGTCTCCAACTCCCAGCGTGAGCGACACAGAAGACCGGTGATTTCTGCATTTTCAACTGAGGTACTGGGGTCATCTCACTAGGGAGTGCCGGACAATCGGTGCTGGTCAGCTGCTGCAGCCTGACCAGCGAGAGCTGAAGCAGGGCGAGGCATCGCCTCACCTGGAAGCGCAAGGGGGAAGGGGATCCGTTTTCCTAGCCAGGGGAACTGAGACACACAACACCTGGAAAATCGGGTAACTCCCACCCCAATACTGCGCTGTAAGCATACAGGCATTCCAGGAGAATATATCCCACACCTGGCCGGGAGGGTCCCACGCCCACGAAGCCTCCCTCACTGCTAACACAGCAGTCTGCCGCGATCTATCCGCAAGGCAGCAGCGAGGCTGGTGGAGGGGCGCCCGCCATTGCTGAGGCTTAAGTAGGTAAACAAAGCCGCTGGGAAGCTCGAACTGGGTGGAGCTCACAGCAGCTCAAGGAAGCCTGCCTGTCTCTGTAGTCTCCACCTCTGGGGACAGCGCACAGCTGAAGACCAACAGGGAAAGTAGCGGGAGCCGGTGCAGACGCGAACGACTCTGTCTGACAGCTTTGGGGAGAGCCGCGGATCTCCCAACGCGGAGGTTGAGATCTGAGAACGGACAGACTGCCTGCTCAGGTGTGTCCCTGACCCCTGAGTAGCCTAGCTGGGAGAAATCCCCCACTAGGGGCAGTCTGACACCCCACACCTCACAGGGTGGAGTACACCCCTGAGAGGACACTTCCAAAGGAAGAATCAGACAGGTACACTCGCTGTTCAGCAATATTCTATCTTCGGCAACCTCTGCTGCTGATACCCAGGCAAACAGGGTCTGGAGTGGACCTCAAGCAATCTCCAACAGACCAACAGAGAGTCCTTCTGACTGTCAGAAGGAAAACTATCAAACAGGAAGGACACCTATACCAAAACCCCATCAGTTCGTCACCACCATCAAAGACCAGAGACAGATAAAACCACAAAGATGGGGAAGAAGCACGGCAGAAAAGCTGGAAATTCAAAAAATAAGAGCGCATCTCCCCCTGCAAAGGAGCGCAGCCCATCACCAGCAACGGATCAAAGCTGGTCAGAGAATGACTTGGACGAGAGGAGAGAAGAAAGCTTCAGTCCATCAAACTTATCAGAGCTAAAGGAGGAATTACGTACCCAGCGCAAAGAAACTAAAAATCTTGAAAAAAGAGTGGAAGAATTGACAGCTAGACTCATTAATGCAGAGAAGATCATAAACGAAATGACAGAGATGAAAACCATGACACGAGAAATACGTGACAAATGCACAAGCTTCAGTAACCGACTCGATCAACTGGAAGAAAGAGTATCAGCGATTGAAGATCAAATGAATGAAATGAAGCGAGAAGAGAAACCAAAAGAAAAAAGAAAAAAGAAATGAGCAAAGCCTGCAAGAAGTATGGGATTACGTAAAAAGACCAAATCTACGTCTGATTGGGGTGCCTGAAAGTGAGGGGGAAAATGGAACCAAGTTGGAAAACACTCTTCAGGATATCATCCAGGAGAACTTCCCCAACCTAGTAGGGCAGGCCAACATTCAAATTCAGGAAATACAGAGAACGCCACAAAGATACTCCTCCAGAAGAGCAACTCCAAGACACATAATTGCCAGATTCACCAAAGTTGAAATGAAGGAAAAAATCTTAAGGGCAGCCAGAGAGAAAGGTCGGGTCACCCACAAAGGGAAGCCCATCAGACTAACAGCAGATCTCTCGGCAGAAACTCTACAAGCCAGAAGAGAGTGGGGGCCAATATTCAACGTTCTTAAAGAAAAGAATTTTAAACCCAGAATCTCATATCCAGCCAAACTAAGTTTCATCAGTGAAGGAGAAATAAAATCCTTTACAGATAAGCAAATGCTTAGAGATTTTGTCACCACCAGGCCTGCCTTACAAGAGACCCTGAAGGAAGCCCTAAACATGGAAAGGAAAAACCGGTACCAGCCATCGCAAAAACATGCCAAAATGTAAAGACCATCGAGGCTAGGAGGAAACTGCATCAACTAACGAGGAAAATAACCAGTTAATATCATAATGGCAGGATCAAATTCACACATAACAATATTAACCTTAAATGTTAATGGACTAAATGCTCCAATTAAAAGACACAGACTGGCAAACTGGATAAAGAGTCAAGACCCATCAGTCTGCTGTATTCAGGAGACCCATCTCACATGCAGAGACATACATAGGCTCAAAATAAAGGGATGGAGGAAGATCTACCAAGCAAATGGAGAACAAAAAAAAAGCAGGGGTTGCAATCCTAGTCTCTGATAAAACAGACTTTAAACCATCAAAGATCAAAAGAGACAAAGAAGGCCATTACATAATGGTAAAGGGATCAATTCAACAGGAAGAGCTAACTCTCCTAAATATATATGCACCCAATACAGGAGCACCCAGATTCATAAAGCAAGTCCTTAGAGACTTACAAAGAGACTTAGACTCCCATACAATAATAATGGGAGACTTCAACACTCCGCTGTCAACATTAGACAGATCAACGAGACAGAAAGTTAACAAGGATATCCAGGAATTGAACTCATCTCTGCACCAAGCGGACCTAATAGACATCTATAGAACTCTCCACCCCAAATCAACAGAATATACATTCTTCTCAGCACCACATCGCACTTATTCCAAAATTGACCACATAATTGGAAGTAAAGTACTCCTCAGCAAATGTAAAAGAACAGAAATTATAACAAACTGTCTCTCAGACCACAGTGCAATCAAACTAGAACTCAGGACTAAGAAACTCAATCAAAACCGCTCAACTACATGGAAACTGAACAACCTGCTCCTGAATGACTACTGGGAACATAACGAAATGAAAGCGGAAATAAAGATGTTCTTTGAAACCAATGAGAACAAAGATACAACATACCAGAATCTCTGGGACACATTTAAAGCAGTGTGTAGAGGGAAATTTATAGCACTAAATGCCCACAAGAGAAAACAGGAAAGATCTAAAATTGACACTCTAACATCACAATTAAAAGAACTAGAGAGGCAAGAGCAAACACATTCAAAAGCTAGCAGAAGGCAAGAAATAACTAAGATCAGAGCAGAACTGAAGGAGATAGAGACACAAAAAACCCTCCAAAAAATCAATGAATCCAGGAGTTGGTTTTTTGAAAAGATCAACAAAATTGACAGACCGCTAGCAAGGCTAATAAAGAAGAAAAGAGAGAGGAATCAAATAGATGCAATAAAAAATGATAAAGGGGATATCACCACTGACCCCACAGAAATACAAACTACCATCAGAGAATACTATAAACGCCTCTATGCAAATCAACTAGAAAATCTAGAAGAAATGGATAATTTCCTGGACACTTACACTCTCCCAAGGCTAAACCAGGAAGAAGTTGAATCCCTGAATAGACCAATAGCAGGCTCTGAAATTGAGGCAACAATTAATAGCCTACCCACCAAAAAAGTCCAGGACCAGATGGATTCACAGCTGAATTCTACCAGAGGTACAAGGAGGAGCTGGTACCATTCCTTCTGAAACTATTCCAATCAATAGAAAAAGAGGGAATCCTCGCTAACTCATTTTATGAGGCCAACATCATCCTGATACCAAAGCCTGGCAGAGACACAACAAAAAAAGAGAATTTTAGACCAATATCCCTGATGAACATTGATGCAAAAATCCTCAATAAAATACTGGCAAACCGGATTCAGCAGCACATCAAAAATCTTATCCACCATGATCAAGTGGGCTTCATCCCTGGGATGCAAGGCTGGTTCAACATTCGCAAATCAATAAACGTAATCCAGCATATAAACAGAACCAAAGACAAGAACCACATGATTGTCTCAATAGATGCAGAAAAGGCTTTTGACAAAATTCAACAGCCCTTCATGCTAAAAACGCTCAATAAATTCGGTATTGATGGAACGTACCTCAAAATAATAAGAGCTATTTATGACAAACCCACAGCTAATATCATACTGAATGGGCAAAAACTGGAAAAATTCCCTTTGAAAACTGGCACAAGACAGGGATGCCCTCTCTCACCACTCCTATTCAACATAGTGTTGGAAGTTCTGGCTAGGGCAATCAGGCAAGAGAAAGAAATCAAGGGTATCCAGTTAGGAAAAGAAGAAGTCCAATTGTCCCTGTTTGCAGATGACATGATTGTATATTTAGAAAACCCCATCGTCTCAGCCCAAAATCTCCTTAAGCTGATAAGCAACTTCAGCAAAGTCTCAGGATACAAAATTAATGTGCAAAAATCACAAGCATTCTTATACACCAGCAACAGACAAGCAGAGAGCCAAATCAGGAATGAACTTCCATTCACAATTGCTTCAAAGAGAATAAAATACCTAGGAATCCAGCTTACAAGGGATGTAAAGGACCTCTTCAAGGAGAACTACAAACCACTGCTCAGTGAAATCAAAGAGGACACAAACAAATGGAAGAACATACCATGCTCATGGATAGGAAGAATCAATATCGTGAAAATGGCCATACTCCCCAAGGTTATTTATAGATTCAATGCCATCCCCATCAAGCTACCAATGACTTTCTTCACAGAATTGGAAAAAACTGCTTTAAAGTTCATATGGAACCAAAAAAGAGCCCGCATTGCCAAGAGAATCCTAAGTCAAAAGGACAAAGCTGGAGGCGTCACGCTACCTGACTTCAAACTATACTACAAGGCTACAGTAACCAAAACAGCATGGTACTGGTACCAAAACAGAGATATAGACCAATGGAACAGAACAGAGTCCTCAGAAATAATACCGCACATCTACAGCCATCTGATCTTTGACAAACCTGAGAGAAACAAGAAATGGGGAAAGGATTCCCTATTTAATAAATGGTGCTGGGAAAATTGGCTAGCCATAAGTAGAAAGCTGAAACTGGATCCTTTCCTTACCCCTTATACGAAGATTAATTCAAGATGGATTAGAGACTTAAATGTTAGACCTAATACCATAAAAACCCTAGAAGAAAATCTAGGTAGTACCATTCAGGACATAGACATGGGCAAGGACTTCACGTCTAAAACACCAAAAGCAACGGCAGCAAAAGCCAAAATGGACAAATGGGATCTCATTAAACTAAAGAGCTTTTGCACAGCAAAAGAAACTACCATCAGAGTGAACAGGCAACCTACAGAATGGGAGAAAATTTTTGCAACCTACTCATCTGACAAAGGGCTAATATCCAGAATCTACAAAGAACTCAAACAAATATACGAGAAAAAAACAAACAGCCCCATCAAAAAGTGGGGAAAGGATATGAACAGACATTTCTCAAAAGAAAACATTCATACAGCCAACAGACACACGAAAAAATGCTCATCATCACTGGCCATCAGAGAAATGCAAATCAAAACCACAATGAGATACCATCTCACACCAGTTAGAATGGCAATCATTAAGAAGTCAGGAAACAACAGGTGTTGGAGAGGATGTGGAGAAATAGGAACACTTTTACACTGTTGGTGGGATTGTAAACTAGTTCAACCATTATGGAAAACAGTATGGCAATTCCTCAAGGATCTAGAACTAGATGTACCATATGACCCAGCCATCCCACTACTGGGTATATACCCAAAGGATTATAAATTAGTCTACTACAAAGACACATGTACACGTATGTTTATTGCGGCACTATTCACAATAGCAAAGACTTGGAATCAACCCAAATAGTCCATCTGTGACAGACTGGATTAAGAAAATGTGGCACATATACACCATGGAATACTATGCAGCCATAAAAAAGGATGAGTTTGCGTCCTTTGTAGGGACATGGATGCAGCTGGAAACCATCATTCTTAGCAAACTATCACAAGAACAGAAAACCAAACACCACATGTTCTCACTCATAGGTGGGAACTGAACAATGAGATCACTTGGACTCGGGAAGGGGAACATCACACACTGGGGTCTATCATGGGGAGGGGGGAGGGGGGAGGAGGGAGGGATTGCATTGGGGAGTTATACATGATATAAATGATGAATTGATGGGTGCTGACGAGTTGATGGGTGCAGCACACCAACATGGCATAAGTATACATATGTAACAAACCTGCACGTTATGCACATGTACCCTAGAACTTAAAGTATAATAAAAAAAAAAAAAAAAACAAAACAAAAAAAAAAACACAGGTTCCATTTAGTGAGTTAAATCAACACACCACAAAGCATTTTCACAAATAGCTTGTTTCTAGTTTTTATCATGGGATATTCAATTTTTTCACTAGAGTCCTCAGCAGGTTCAGAAATGTTCCGTTGTAGATTCTACAAAAAAAAAAAAAAAGTGTTTCCAACCAGGTGAATCAAAACACAAGTTTCATTCTGTAAGATGAATCTGCCCATCACAAAGCATTTTCAAAGATAGCTTGTTTCTACTTTTTCTCATGGGATATTTGGTTTTTGGCTATAGGCCTCATTGGGCTCAGAAATGTCCCTTCCTAGATTCCACAAAAAAGATTGTTTCCAACCTGGTGAATGAAAACACAGGTTCCACTCTCTGATATGAATCAACGCATCAGAAAGCATTTTCACAGATAGCCTGTTTCTGATTTTTACCATGGGATATTTGGTTTTTCACTATAGGCCTCATTAAGCTCAGAAATGTCCCTTGTAGAGTCCACAAATGGAATGATTCCAACCTTGTGAATCAAAACACAGGTCCCATTCTGCAAGGTGAATCCACACATCCTGATAATTTTCACACATAGCTTTTTTCTAGTTTTTATCACTTGATATTCAGTTTTTCACTATAGGCATCAATTTGCTCATGAATGTCACTTCATAGATGCTACAAAAAGAATGTTTCCAACCTGGTGAATCAAAACACAGGTTTAGCTCTGTGAGATGAATCTACACATCACAAAGTATTGTCACAGATAGATTCTTTCTAGTTTTTATCATGGGATATTCAATTTTTCACTATAGGCATCAATTTGCTCATGAATGTCACTTCATAGATGCTACAAAAAGAATGTTTCCAACCTGGTGAATCAAAACACAGGTTTAACTCTGTGAGATGAATCTACACATCACAAAGTATTGTCACAGATAGATTCTTTCTAGTTTTTATCATGGGATATT
This sequence comes from Rhinopithecus roxellana, assembly GCF_007565055.1. Lineage (NCBI taxonomy): Eukaryota > Metazoa > Chordata > Mammalia > Primates > Cercopithecidae > Rhinopithecus > Rhinopithecus roxellana. The sequence continues at coordinate 65,930,587 of NC_044551.1, forward strand.
CAATTTTTCACTATAGGCCTCATTTGGTTCAGAAATGTCCCTTAGTAATTCTACAAAAAGAGTGTTTCCAACCCCGTGAATCAAAATACAGAATCCATTCTATGAGATGAATCCACATATCACAAAGATTTTTCACGGATAGCTTGTTTTTACTTTTTATCCCAGGGTATTCTGTTTTTCGTCATAGGTTTCAGTGAACTCAGAATTGTCCCCTTCATAGATTCTACAAAAAGAGTATTTCTAACCTGATGAATAAAAACACAGGTTTTATTATGTGAGATGAATCCCCACATCACAAAACATTTTCACAGATACCTTGTTTCTAGTTTTAGTTGCAGGATATTCGAGTTTTCACTATAGACCTCATTGGGAACAGAAATGTCTCTTCTTAGATTTTACAAATAAATGTTTCCAACCTCGTGAATCAAAACACAGTTTACATTCTGTGAGATGAACAGATATTTCACAAAAATTTTCACACACAGCTTGTTTCTAGTTACTATCGCATGATATTTGGTTTTTCACTATAGGCTTTAATTTGTTCAGAAATGTCGCTTTGTAGATTCTACAAAAAGAGTGGGTTTCCAATCTGGTGAATCAAAATACGGATTTAAGTCTGTGAGATGAATCCACCCATCCCAAAGCATTTTCAAGGATAGCTTGTTTCTAGTTTTTATCGTGGTATATTCAACGTGGCTTCAATGGGCCCAGAAATGTCCTTTTGTATATAGTACAAAAAGAGTGCTTCCCAGCAGCTGAATAAAAACACAATTTCCATTCTGTGAGATAAATCCACACACCAGAAAACATTTTGACAGATAGCTCATTTCTAGTTTTTATCTCAGGGTATTTGATTTTTCACCGTAGGCTTCAGTGGGCTGAGACATCTCTTTCTATATACTACTTAGAGTGTTTCCAACCTGGGGAATCAAACCACAGGTTCCATTATGTGAGATGAATCCACACATCACAAGACATTTTGACAGATAGGTTGTTTCTAGGTTTTATCATGAGATATTCCATTTTTCACTATAGGCTTCAATGGGAACAGAAATGTCACTCCATATATACTACATAAAGAGTGCTTCCAACGTGTTGAATGAAAACATATGTTCAATTCTGTGAGAAAAATCCACACATTACAAAGCATATGCACAAATAGCTTGTTTCTAGTTTTTATCATGGGATATTCAGTTTTTTTACAGCAGCCCTCAATAGGCTCAGAAATGTCTCTTCGTAGATTATACAAAAAGTGATTCTAACCTTGTGATTGGAAACATAGGTTTAACTATGTGAGATTTATCCACGTATCACAATCTTTTTACACAGAGAGCTTGTTTCTAGTTTTTAATGCAAGATATTCAATTTTTCACTACACGCTTTTATGGTCTAATAAATGTCCCTTCATGTACACTGCATAAAGAGTGTTTCCAACCTGGTGAATCAAAACACAGGTTCCGTTCTGTGAAATGAATCCTCACATCACGAAGAATTTTGACAGATGGCTTGTTTCTGTGTTTATCACAGGATATTCTCTTTTACATTATAGGCTTCAATGCTAACAGAAATGTCCCTTCATATAAAGGGTGTTTTCAAGGGAGAATCAAAAAAATATATTCCATTCTGTGAGAAGAATTTAACATCACAAAGCATTTTGACACATAACCTTGCTTCTAGTTTGTATTGCGGGATATTTGGTTTTACATTATATACTTTGATGTGAACAGAAATGTCCCTTCGTATGTACTATAGAGAAAATGTTTCCAACCTGGTGAATCAATGCACAGGTTCCATTTTTTTAGATGAATCCACACATCACAAAGCATTTTGACAGATTGCTTGTTTGTGGTTTTTATCATGTGATATTTGGTTTTATATTATAGGCTTCAAAGGAAAGAGAAATGTTCCTTCATACATACTACAAAAGAGTGTTTCCAACCTGGTGAATCAAAACATAATTTCCATTCTGTGAGAAGATTCCACATGTCACAAAGCATTTTCACAGAGAATTTGTTTCTGGTTTTTATTATGGGATATTCAGTTTTACACTATAGGCCTCAATGGGCTCAAAAATGTCTCTTTGTAGTTTATACAGAAATTGTGATTCTAACCTGATGAATCAAAACACAGTTTTAAATCCGTGAGAAGAATCCACACATCAAAAAGCATTTTTTACAGAGAGCTTATTTCTAGTTTTTATCGCAGAATATTCAGTTGTTCACTATAGGCTTCAATAAGCTTAGAACTGTCCCTTCTTAGATTCTGCAAAAAGAATGTTTCTAACCTGGTAAATCAAAACACAGGTTTAGATCTGTGAGGAGAATGCACATATCATCAAAAATGTTTATAGCTAGCTTGTTTCAAATTTTTATTGTAGGATATTCAATTTTGCACTACAGGTGTCAATGTGAACAGAAATGTCTCTTTGTATATGCTACAAACAGAGTGTTTCCAACCTGGCGAATCAAAACACAAGTTCCATTCTGTAAGATGAATCAACACATCACAAAGATATTCATAGATAGATTGTTTTTTTTCTGTTTTTATTGCAAGATATTTGGTTTTTCACTATAAGCTCCAATGGGCTCAGAAACATCCCTCTGTATATACTACAAAAGCGGTGTTTCCACCCCGGTGAATCAAAACCAGTTTCCATTGTATGAGATGAAAGCATTTTCACAGATAGTTTGTTTCTGGTTTTTAGAGTGGGATATTCAGTTTTTCACTACAGACCATAATGGGTTCAGAAATGTCCTTCTGTACATTCTACAAAAAAATTGTTTCCAACCTGGTGAATCAAAACACAGTTCCCATTTTGTGAGATGAATCCACACAGCACAAAGCATTTTCACCTATAACTTGTTTCTAGTTCTTATAGTGGTATATTATGTTTTTCATTATAGGACTCAATGGGCTTAGAAATGTCCCTTCATAGATCCTAAAAAGAGCTTTTCTAATCTGGTAAATCAAAACATAGGTTTGATCATGGAGATGAATCCACACATCACAAAGCATTTTCACAGATAGTTTGTTTCCAGTTTTTATCACAGGATATTGGATTTATCACTGTAGGCTTCAATGGGCTTTGAAGTGTCCCTTTGTAGATTCTACAAAAAGATAGTTTTCTACCTGATGAATCAAAACACTGGTTCCATTCTGTGAGATGAATCCACACAGAATGAAGGATTTTGACAGATTATTTCTATTTTTTATCGCAGCATAATTGATTTTACATTACAAGCTTCAATGGGAACAGGAATGTTTCTTCGTATATACTACAAATAGAGTGTTTCCAACCACGTGAATGAAAATACAGGTTTCATTCTGTGAGATAAATTCACCCATCACAAAGCATTTTCACAGATGACTTGTTTCTAGTTTTTATTGCGGGTAATTTGGTTTTTCACTATAGGCTTCAATGGGCTCAGAAATGTCCCTTCGAATATCCTACAGAAAGAGCGTTTCCAACCTGGTGAATCAAAACACAGGTTCTGTTCTGTGAGATGAACTAACACATAACAAAGCGTTTTTACACATATCTTGTTTCTGTTTAAATCGCAGGATATTTGGTTTTACAATATAGGTTTCAATGGGAACAGGAATGTCCCTTTGTATATACTACAAAAAGAAGGTTTCCCACCTGGTGAATAAAACCACAGTTTGCATTCTGTGAGAATGCACACATCACAAAGTATCTTTATCGATAGCTTGTTTTAGTTTTTATCATGGGATATTCAGTTTTTCACTATGGGCATCAATGAGGTCAGAAATGTCCATTCGTAGATTCTACAAAAAAAAAGTGTTTCTAACCTGGTAAATCATATGTTTAGCTCTGTGAGGTGAACACACACAGCACAGAGCATTTTTCACAGATAGCTTGTTTCTAGCTTGTATAGCAGGATATTCGGTTTTCACTATAGGCCTCAATGGGCTATGAAATGTCCCTTCGTATATTCTGTAAGAACAGTGTTTCCTACCTGGTAAATCAAAACACAGATTCCATTCTTTGAGATGAATCCACCTATCACAAAGTATTTTTACAGATTGTTGGTTTCTAGTTTCATCGAGGGATACGTGGTTTCTCACTGTAGGCTTCAATGGGCTCAGGAATGTCGTTTTGTAGATTATACAAAAAGAGTGGTTCTAATCTGGTGAATGAAAACACAGGTTCCATTCAGTGAATTGAATCACATAGCATTTTCACAGATAGTTTGTTTTCAGGTTTCATCACATGATATTTGGTTTTTCACTATAGGCTTCAATAGGCTCAGAAATGTCCCTGTTTAGAGTCTACAAAAAAAATTTTTTTCCTGGTGAATCAAAACACAAGTTTCATTCTGTAAGATGAATAAACATATTACAAAGCATTTCCAAAGATAGCTTGTTTTCACTTTTTATCATGGGATATTTGGTTTCCTAGTATAGGCCACATTGGGCTTAGAAATGTCCCTTCCTAGATTCACAAAACGAGTGTTTCCAACCTAGTGAATTAAAACACAGGTTTTATTCTGTGAGATGAATCCACACATCACAAAGTATTTTCACAAATCATTTGCTTGTACTTTTTATCATGGGATATTTGTTTTTTCACTATAGGTTTCAATGGGAACAAAAATGTCCCTCGTATATACTACATAAAGAGTGTTCCATACCTGGTGAATGAAAAAACAGGTTTCATTTTGTGAGAAGAATCCACACATCACAAAGTATTTTGACAGATAGCTTGTTTCTAGGTTTGTCGCAGTATATTCAGTTTTTCACTATAGGATTCTACGAGCTCAGATATGTAACTTCACATATACTACATAAAGAGTGTTTCCAACTAGGTGAGTCAAAACGCAGGTCCAATTCTGTGAGATGAATCCACAAATCACAAAGCATTTTGAGAGATAGCTTGTTTCTAATTTTTATCAAAAATATTTGATTTCTTTACTACAGGCTTCAACTGAAACAGAAATGTCCCTCAGTATATACCACAAAAAGATTGTTTCCAACATAGTGAATCAAAACACAATTTCCATTCCGTGAGATGAATCCACACATTATGAAGCATTTTCACAGATAGCTTGTTTCTGGTTTTTATTGTGGGATATTTGGTTTTTCACTGTAGACTTAATAGAGCACTGAAACATCCCTTCATAGACTCTACAAAAAGAGTGATTATAACCTGGTAAATCACAACACAGGTTTAGCTCTGTGAGATTAATTATTACATCACAAAAAAGTTCACTTATACCTTCTTTATAGTTTTAATCACAGAATATTTATTTTTTTAATATAGTATTCAATAGTTCAGAAATGTGTCCTCATGCATACTACATGGAGAGTGTTTCCAACCTGTTCAATAAAAATACAGGTTCCATTCTGTGAGAAGAATCCACACATCACAAAACATTTTCACATATAGTTTGTTTCTATTTTTTATTGTGGTGTATTCGGTTTTTCACTAAAGACTTCAATGAGCTCAGAAATGTATCTTGGTAGATTATACAAAAAGAGTGTCTCTAACCTGTTAAATGAAAACCCAGGCTTAGCTTTCTAAGACGAATCCACACATTACAAAACATTTTCACAGATAGCTTGGTTCTAGTTTTAATCATAGACTAGTTTTTTACTATAGACTACAAAGGGTTCAGAAATTTTACATCGTATATACTGCATAAAGAATATTTCCAAGCTGGTGAATCAAAATTCCGTTCTCACGCTGTGAGATGAATTCACACATCACAAAGAATTTTGAGAGAGAGCATATTTTTCATTTTTAGAGTGGGATATTCATTTTTTTCATTATAGGCTTCAACGGAAAAAGAAATGTCTCTTCATATCTAATACAAACAGAGTGTTCCAACATGGTGAATCAAAACACAGGTTTAACTCTGTGAGATGAATCTGTACATCACAAAATATTTTCACAGAGAGCTTGTTCTAGGTTTTATTGTGGGGTACTCATTTTTTCATTATAGGCTTCAAAGGGCTCAGAAATTTTTCTTCATATATACTACACAAAGATAATTTCCAACATGGTGAATCAAACACAGTTTCGATTCTGTGAGTTGAATACACACACCACAAAGCATTTTCACAGATAGCTTATTTCTAGTTTTTATTGTGGGGCACTCAGTTTCACATTATAGGCTTCAAAGGGAACAGAAATGTCCCTTCATGTATACTATAAAAAGATTCTTTCCAATTTGGTGAATGAAAACACTGGTTCCATTTTGTGAGAAGTGTTCACACACCACCAAGCATTTACACAGGTGGCTTGTTTCTAGTATTTATCACAGGATTTATTCATTTTTTTTCATGGTAGGCCTCAATGGGCTCAGAAATGTCCCTTCATACATTCTACCAAAAGAATCTTACCAACGTGATGAATCAAAACACAGTTTCTATTATGCGAGCTGAAATCACACAGAGCAAAGCATTTTCACAGATAGCTTGTTGCTAGATTTTATCACAGGATATTCGATTTTCACTATAGGCTTCAATGGGCTCGGAAATGTCCCTTCACATATATACCAGATAAAGAGTGTTTCCAATGAGGCGAATCAAAAGATTCCATTCTGTGAGGTTAATGGACACATCACAAAGGAGTTCCACAGATAGCTTGTTTCTAGTGCTTATCACAGGATGTTCAGTTTTTCACAATAGGTTTTAATGGGCTTAGAACTGTCCCAGGTAGATTCTACAGATAGAGTGGTTTGAAACCATTGAATTGGAATACAGGTTTAACTCAGTGAGATGAAGCCACATATCACAAAGCATTTTCACAGATAGCTTGTTTCTAGTTTTTATCACGGGATATTTGGTTTTTCACTTTAGGCTTCAATGGAAACAGAAACATCTCTTCGTATATACTACAAAAAAAAAAAAAAATGTGTTTCCAACCTGTTGAATCAAAACAGGTTTCATTCTGTGAGATGAATCTGCACATCAGAAAGCATTTTCATAGATAGCTTGTTTTGTTGTTTTTATTTCAGAATATTGAGTTTTTCAATATAAGCTTCAACGGGCTCAGTCATGTCTTTTCATATATACAATAAAAAGAGTGTTTCTAGTGTGCTGAATCTAAAAACAGATTCTCTTCTGTGACATGAATCCATACGTCACAAAGTATTTTCACAGATAACTTGTTTTTAGTTTTTAATTGCTGTTTTTTCAGTTTTTCACTAAAGACTTCGATGAGCTCAGAAACGTATGTTGGTAAATTCTACAAAAGGAGTGTTTCTAACCAGGTAAATGAAAACCCAGGTTGACCTTTCTGAGGTGAATCCACACTTAACAAAGCATTTTCACAGATAGTTTGTTTCTAGTTTTTGTCACGTGATATTCAATTTTTTAGTATAGACTTCAAAGGGCTCGGAAATTTGTCGACATATATAGTACATAAAGAGTATTTCCAAGCTGGAGAATCAAAATGCTGTTTCCATGCCGTGCAACGAATTCACACATCACACAGAATTTTGAAAGAGAGCATTTTTCTCGTTTTTAGGGAGGCATATTCGGTTTTTCACTATAGGCTTCAATGGAAACAAATGTCTCTTCATATCTACTACAAACAGTGTTTCCAAACTGGTGAATGAAAACACAGATTTAGTTCCTTGAGATGAGTCCACACATCACAAAACATATTCACAGATTTTTTGTTTCTAGTTTTTATCACAGGATATTCTGTTTTTCACTATGGGCTTCAAATGGCTCAGAAATGTTTCTTCGTATATACTACTTAAAGAGAAATTCCAGCATGGTGAATCAAACACAGTTTACATTCTGTGAGTTGAATCCATATATCACAAGGCGTTTTCATAGATAGCTTGCTTCCGTTTTTATCGTGGGATATTCGGTTTTTCACAACAGGCTTCAATGGAAACAGAAATATCTCTTCGTATATGTGAGAAACAGACTGTTTCCAACCTGGTGAATCAAAACGCAGGTTTAGCTCAGTGAGATGAATCCATACATCACAAAACATTTTCACAAATAGCTTGTTTCCAGTTTTTGTTGTGGCATATTCGGTTTTTCACTGTAGGCTTCAAAGGGAATAGAAATGTTCGGTTACTCACTATGAAAGCTCAGAAATGTCTTTTGTTAGATTCTACCAAAAGAGTGTTTCTAATCTGGTAAATGAAAACACAAATTTAGCTTTGTGAGATAAATCCACACATCACAAGGCATTTTCACAGATAGCTTGTTTTTAGATTTTTTTCATGGCATATTCATTTTCACATTATAGGCTTCAAAGTGAATAGAAATGTTACTTCATATATACCACAAAAAGCGTGTTTCTAACCTGGTGAATAAAAACACAGATTTCCTTCTGTGTGAAGCATCCACATATCACAATGCATTTTTATAGGTAGCTAGTTTTTAGTTTTTATCACAGGGTATATGGTTTTTAAATGTAGTTCTCAATGGGCTTGGATATGTACCTTTGTTGTTTTATTTATGTATTTATTTTTTTCCAAAAGAGTATTTCCGAAGTGGCAAATCAAAGCACAGTTTTCGTTCTGTGAGATAAAACTACACAGCACAAAGCATTTTTACATAGAGCTTGTTTCTAGTTTTTATTGCACAATATTCTGTATTTCACTATAGACTTCAATGAGCTCAGGAATGTCCTCTCATAGATTCCACAAAAAGAGTGTTTCTAACCTGATAAATCAAAACACAGGTTTAGCTCTGAGATGAATCCATACATTATAAAATGTTTTCAAAGATAGCATGTTTATGGTTTTTATCTCAGGATATTTGATTTTTCACTATAGACTTCATAGACCTCAGAAGTGACCCTTAGTACATACTCCATAAAGGGTTTTTCCAATGTTGTGAATCTAGACTCAGTTTCCATTCTGTGAGATTAATCTACACATTACAAAGCATTTTGATAGATAGCTTGTTTCTAGTTTTTATCATGGGATATTCTGTTTTTCACAGCAGGCTACAATGGAAACAGAAATATTTCTTCGCATATGCGAGAAACAGAGTGTTTCCAACCTGGTGAATCAAAACACAGGTTTAGCTCAGTGAGATGAATCCATACATCACAAAACATTTTCACAGATAGCTTGTTTCCACTTTTCATCGTGGTATATTTGGTTTTTCACTATAGACTTTAAAGGGCTCAGAAATTTTTCTTTTCTTCACATATACTTCATAAAGAGTATTTCCAACATGGTGAATCAAACACAGTTTCCTTTCTGTGAGTTGAATCCACACATCACAAAGCATTTTCACAGACAGCTTGTTTCTAGTTTTTATCATGGGATATTCAGTTTCACATTATAGGATTCAAGGGGAACAGTAATGTCCCTTCGTATATACTACAAAATGATTCTTCCCAACTTGGTGAATGAAAACACTGGTTCCATTCTGTAATTAGAATTCACACTCCACCAAGCATTTTCACAGGTAGCTTGTTTTTAGTTTTTATTGAGGGATTTACAATTTTTCACTGCAGGCATCAATGGGCTCAGAAATGTCCCGTCGTAGATTTTACAGAAAGAGTCTTTCCGAAGCTGGGAACCAAAAGAGTTTCCATACTGTGAGATGAAACCACAGAGCACAAAACATTTTCACAAAGAGATTTTTTCTAGTGTTTGTCATGGGATAGTCTTTCGCTCTAGACTTTAATGAGCCAAACATATCCCTTTGTAGAATCTACAAAAACAATGTTTTTAACCTTTTGAATCAAAACACAGGTTTAGCTCTGTGAGATAAATTCATATATCACAAAACATTTTCACAGATCGTTTGTTTCTAGTTTATATCATGGGATATTTGGGTTTTCACTATACGCTTCAAAGGGCTCAGAAATATCCCTTTGTATATACTACATGAAGCATATTTCCAACCTGGAGAATCAAAACACAGGTTCCATTCAGATTTTCACTACAGGCTTCAATGTGCTAAAAATTGTCCCTTCATATATACTACATAAAGATTATTTCCAACCTGGAGAATCAAAACACAGGTTTCATTCTGTTAGATGAATCCACGCATCACAAAACACATTAACAGCTTGTTTCTAGTTTGTGTCTCGTGATACTCGATTTTCCTTTATAGGCTTCAATGGGAACAGGAATGTCCCTTTGTATTACTAAAAAAGAGTGTTTCTAACCTGTTGAATCAAAACAAAGGTTTAACTCTGTGAGATGAATCCATTTATCAAAAAGCATTTTCACAGATAGCTTGTTTCTAGTTTTTGGCATGGGATATTTAGTTTTTCACTATAGGCCCCAGTGGTCTCAGAAATGTCCCTTTGTAGATTCTACCAAAAGAGTGTTTCCAACCGGGTGAATCAAACACAATTTCCATTCTGTGAGATGAACCCACACATCACAAAACATTTTCACAGATCACCTTATTTGTTTGTTTTCATTGCGGGATATTCAGTTTTCCACTACAGGTCACAATAGGCTCAGAAATGTTATTCCGTAGATACTACAAAAGATTGTTTCCAAGCTAGTGAATTGAAACACAGTTTCCATTCTGTGAGATGAATCAACACCACACAAAATATTTTCACAGACAGCTTATTACTGGTTTTTATCACTAGGTATTCAGTTTATCACTATATACTTCAAAGACATCAAAATGTCTTTTCATAGATTCTACAAAAAGAGTTTTTCTCACTTGGTAAAACAAAACACAGGTTTAGCTCTGTAAGATGAAACCATATATCACAAAATCTTTTCACAGATGGCTCATTTCTAGTTTTTATCACTGGATATTTGGTTTTTCACTATAGGCTTCCATGGGCTCAGAAGTGTCTTTTCATATATAATACATAAAGAGTGCTTCCAATCTCATGAATTAAAGCACATGTTCCATTCTGTGAAATGAACCCACACATCAGAAAACAGTTTGACAGATGGCTTGTTTCTAGCTTTTATCATGGGATTTTTTTTTTTTTTTTTTACTATAAGTTTCAATGGAACAGAAATGTCCTTCTGTATATACTACAAAAAAACTGTTCCCAAGCTGGAGAATCAAAACATAGGATCCATTTTGTAGGAATAATGCACACATCGTTGTTTCCAACCTGGTGAATCAAAACACAAGCTTAATTCTGTGAAATTAATTCACATATCACAAAGCATTTTCACAAATAGCTTGTTTCTAGTTCTTTGCACATGCTATAAAGTTTTTCATTATTGGTCTCCATAAGCTCATAATTATCCCTTCGTAGTTAGACCAAAAGAGTGTTTCCAACCTGGTGAATCAAAACAGTTTCCAATCTGTGAGATGAATCCACAAAGCACAAATCTTTTTCACTGATAGCTTGTTTCTACTTTTTATTGCGGGATATTTGGTTTTTCACCATAGGCTTCAATGGACTCAGAAATGGCCCTTCATACATGCTAAAAAAAAAAAAAAAAAAAAAAAAAGTGCTTTCAAGCTGGTAAATGAAACACAGGTTTAACTCTGTGAGGTGAATCCATACATCACAAAGCATTTTCACAGATAGTTTGCTTCCATTTTTTATCACGGGATATTCGGTTTTCCAGTATAGGCTTCAATGCGTTCAGAAATGCCCCTTTGTGCATGCTACACAGAGTGCTTCTAACTTGGTGAATGAAAACACAAGTTCTATTCTGTGAGATGAATCTCACATCAGGAAGCATTTTGACAGATAGTTTTTTTTGTGGTTTTTATGGCAGGATATTTGGTTTTACATTACCGGCTTCAATGACTACAAGAATGACCCTGCATACATACTACAAAAAGAGTGTTCCAACCTGGTCAATGAAAACACAGGTTCCATTCTGTTAGAAGAATTCACACATCATGAAGCATTTTCACATATAGCTTTTTTCTTGTTTTTATTGTGGGACATTCACGTTTTCTCGGTAAACTTAAATAGGCTAAAATTTTTCTCTCTTTGATTCTACAATAAGAGTGTTTCCAAACGGGTAAATCAAAACACAAGTTTATGGTACATCTAGTTCTAGATCCTTGAGGAATTGCCATACTGTTTTCCATAATGGTTGAACTAGTTTACAATCCCACCAACAGTGTAAAAGTGTTCCTATTTCTCCACATCCTCTCCAACACCTGTTGTTTCCTGACTTCTTAATGATTGCCATTCTAACTGGTGTGAGATGGTATCTCATTGTGGTTTTGATTTGCATTTCTCTGATGGCGAGTGACGATGAGCATTTTTTCATGTGTCTGTTGGCTGTATGAATATCTTCTTTTGAGAAATGTCTGTTCATATCCTTTGCCCACTTTTTGATGGGGTTGTTTGTTTTTTTCTTGTATATTTGTTTGAGTTCTTTGTAGATTCTGGATATTAGCCCTTTGTCAGATGAGTAGGTTGCAAAAATGTTCTCCCATTCTGTAGGTTGCCTGTTCACTCTGATGGTAGTTTCTTTTGCTGTGCAAAAGCTCTTTAGTTTAATTAGATCCCATTTGTCAATTTTTGCTTTTGCTGCCGTTGCTTTTGGTGTTTTAGACATGAAGTCCTTGCCCATGCCTATATCCTGAATGGTACTACCTAGATTTTCTTCTAGGGTTTTTATGGTATTAGGTCTAACATTTAAGTCTCTAATCCATCTTGAATTAATCTTCGTATAAGGGGTAAGGAAAGGATCCAGTTTCAGCTTTCTACTTATGGCTAGCCAATTTTCCCAGCACCATTTATTAAATAGGGAATCCTTTCCCCATTTCTTGTTTCTCTCAGGTTTGTCAAAGATCAGATGGCTGTAGATGTGCGGTATTATTTCTGAGGACTCTGTTCTGTTCCATTGGTCTATATCTCTGTTTTGGTACCAGTACCATGCTGTTTTGGTTACTGTAGCCTTGTAGTATAGTTTGAAGTCAGGTAGCGTGACGCCTCCAGCTTTGTCCTTTTGACTTAGGATTGTCTTGGCAATGTGGGCTCTTTTTTGGTTCCATATGAACTTTAAAGCCGTTTTTTCCAATTCTGTGAAGAAACTCATTGGTAGCTTGATGGGGATGGCATTGAATCTATAAATAACCTTGGGGAGTATGGCCATTTTCACGATATTGATTCTTCCTATCCATGAGCATGGTATGTTCTTCCATTTGTTTGTGTACTCTTTGATTTCACTGAGCAGTGGTTTGTAGTTCTCCTTGAAGAGGTCCTTGACATCCCTTGTAAGCTGGATTCCTAGGTATTTTATTCTCTTTGAAGCAATTGTGAATGGAAGTTCATTCCTGATTTGGCTCTCTGCTTGTCTGTTACTGGTGTATAAGAATGCTTGTGATTTTTGCACATTAATTTTGTATCCTGAGACTTTGCTGAAGTTGCTTATCAGCTTAAGGAGATTTTGGGCTGAGACGATGGGGTTTTCTAAATATACAATCATGTCATCTGCAAACAGGGACAATTTGAATTCTTCTTTTCCTAACTTGATACCCTTGATTTCTTTCTCTTGCCTGATTGCCCTAGCCAGAACTTCCAACACTATGTTGAATAGGAGTGGTGAGAGAGGGCATCCCTGTCTTGTGCCAGTTTTCAGAGGGAATTTTTCCCGTTTTTGCCCATTCAGTATGATATTAGCTGTGGGTTTGTCATATGACCCAGCCATCCCACTACTGGGTATATACCGAAAGGATTATAAATTATTCTACTACAAAGACACATGCACACGTATGTTTATTGCGGCACTATTCACAATAGCAAAGACTTGGAATCAACCCAAATGTCCATCTGTGACAGACTGGATTAAGAAAATGTGGCACATATACACCATGGAATACTATGCAGCCATAAAAAAGGATGAGTTTGCGTCCTTTGTAGGGACATGGATGCAGCTGGAAACCATCATTCTTAGCAAACTATCACAAGAACAGAGGACCAAACACTGCATGTTCTCACTCATAGGTGGGAACTGAACAATGAGATCACTTGGACTCGGGAAGGGGAACATCACACACTGGGGCCTATCACGGGGAGGGGGGAGGGGGGAGGAGGGAAGGATTGCATTGGGGAGTTATACATGATATAAATGATGAATTGATGGGTGCTGACGAGTTGATGGGTGCAGCACACCAACATGGCATAAGTATACATATGTAACAAACCTGCACGTTATGCACATGTACCCTAGAACTTAAAGTATAATAAAAAAAAAAAAGAACTTATTCCTTCTATCTAACTGTACATTTGTACCCATTAACCTGCTTCTCTTCATCCCCTAACCCACTGACACACTCTTCCCAGTCTTTGGTCTCTATTGTTCTACTCTCTACCTACATGAGATCTACTAAAAAAAAAAAAAAAAAACACACAAGTTTAACTCTGTGTGATGAATCCAGATATCACAAATTATTTTCGCAGACAGCTTATTTCTAGTTTTATCATGGGATATTCTATTTTCCACTATACAGTTCAAAGGGCTCGGAAGTGTCCCTTTGTAGATTCTACAAAAAGAGTGTTTCCAACTTCATAAATCAAAACCCAGGTTCCATTCTCTAAGAAAAATCCACAGGTTACAAACAATTTCCATGGATAGCTTGTTTTCACTTTTCATTGCGAGATATTCTGTTTTTCACTATAGGCTTCAATGAACTCAGAAATGTTTCTTGTAGATTCTACAAAAAGAGTGGTTCCATTCTGGTGAATCACAAAACAAGTTCCATTCTTTGAGATGAATCCACATATCATGACGCGTTTCACAGATAGCTCGTTTCTAGTATTTATTGCCGGATATTAGGTTTTTCACTATAGATCTCAATTGGCTCAGAAATGTGTGTTTGTAGATTCTACAAAAAGAATGTTTCCAACCTGGTGAAAGAAAACACAGGTTCACATTCTGAGAGATGAACCCACACACCAAAAGGCATTTTCACAGTAGCTTGTTTCTAGTTTTCATCACGGAATATTCTGTTTTCCACTCTAGGCCTCAAAGGGGTCAGAAATTTCTCTTCATTGATTCTACAAGCAGAGTGCTTCCAACCTGGTGAATGAAAACACAAACTTAAGTCTGTGAAATGAGTCTACACATCGCAAAGCATTTTCAAAGATAGTTTCTTTCTAGTTTTAATAGCAGGATATTCGGTTCTTCCCTACAGACTTCGATGGAAACAGAAATGCTCGTTCATAGGTTCTACAAAAGGAGTGTTTCTAACCTGGTGAATAACACACAGGTTATATTCTGTGAGAAGAATCCACACATCACAAAGTGTTTTTACAGTTAGCTTATTATTAGTTTTAATGGTGAAGTATTCAGGTTTTTAGTATAGGCCTCATTGGGCTCTAAAATGTCCCTTCACATATTCTACAAAAAGAGTCTTTCCAATTTGGTGAATCAAAGCACAAGCTCCATTTGGTGAGCTGAATCCACACTTCTCTAAACATTTTCACAAATAGCTTGTTTCTAGTATTTATCAGGGGATATTCGATTTTTCACTATAGGCCACAAAAACCTAGGAAATATCCCTTTGTAGATTTCACAAAAATAGTTTTCCAACATGGTGAATCAAAACACAGGTTAAATTCTGTGAGATTAATCTATCCATCACAAAACGCTTTCACAAATAGCTTCTTTCTACTTTTCATTGTGGGATATTCGTTTTTTCATAACAGGCCTTAATGGGCTCAGAAATATCCTCTTGTAGATACTGCAAAAAAGAGTGTTTCAAGCCTGGTGTAGCAAAACACAGGTATAACTCTCTGAGATGGATCCACACATCAGAAAGCATTTTAACAGATAGCTTGTTTCTAGTTTTTATCCCAGGACATTCAGCTTTTTAATACAGGTATTACAGGGGTCAAAAACGTCCCTTTGTACATTCTACAAAAACAGTGTTCTCGACCTGGTGAATCAACGCACAGTTTCCATTCTTTGAGATAAATCAGCAAAACACAAAGTATTTTCAAAAGTAGCTTGTGTCTAGTTTATATAGTGGGATATTCAGTTTTTCACTCCTGGCTTAAATAAGCTCAGAAATATCATGTTGCAGATTCTACAAAGTAGTGGTTCCAAACTGGTGAATTAAAACACTTGTTCCATTCTGTGAGATGAATCCACAGATCACAAAACATTTCCATGGCTCGTTTCTAATTTTTACTGTGGGATATTGGGTTTTTCACAATAGGCTTTACTGGTCTCAGAAATGTCCTCTTGTAGATTCTACAAAAAGAGTGTCTCCAACCTGATCAATCAAAACTCCTGTTCCATTCTGTGAGATGAATACATGTATCACAAAACATTTTCACATCTCTCTTCTTTCTAGTTTTAATCGTTGGATATTCAGGTTTTCCATAAAGACCTCATTGGGCTCAAAAATGACCCTTCAGAAATTCTATAAAAAAAGTGTTTCCAACCTTGTGAATCAAAGCACAGGTTCCATTCTGTGACATGAATCAACACATCAAAAAGCATTTTAACAGATTTTACAATTGTTTCTAGTTGTTATTGTGCAATATTCATTTTTTCACCGTGGGCTTCAAGTGCTCAGAAATGTTGCTTCGTGAATTATATGAATAAAGTCTTTCTAAACTGGTGAATCAAAACACAAGTTTACCTCTGTAAAAATAATCCAAGCATCACAAATTTTTTACATAAATATCATGTTTCTAGTATTAATTGTGGGACATTCTTGTTCTCACAATAGGCTTTAATGGGCTCATAAATTCACCTCATAGATTCTACAGAAAAAGTGTTTCAAAGCTGATGAATCAAAACACAGATTCCCATTGATGTTCTTCACAGAATTAGAAAATAAAACTACTTTAAATTTCATATGAAACCAAAAAAGAGCCAAGACAATCCTTAGCAAAGCTGGAGGCATCATGCTACCTGACTTCAAACCATTCTACAAGGCTACAGTAACCAAAACACTATGGTACTGGTACAAAAACAGATATATAGACCAATGGAATAGAATAGAGGCCTCAAAAATAACACTACACATTCACAACCATTGGATCTTTGAGAAATCCAATAAAAACAAGCACTGGGGAAAGGATTCCCTATTTAATAAATGGTGCTGGGAAAACTGGCTAGCCATATGCAGAAAACTGAAACTGGGCCCCTTCCTTACCCCTTATACAAAAATGAACTCAGTATGGATTAAAGACTTAAATGTAAGACCTAAAACCATAAAAACCCTAGAAGAAAACCTAGGCAATACCATTCAGGACATAGGCATGGGCAAAGACTTCATGACTAAAAAACCAAAAGCAACAAAAGCAAAAATTGACAAATGGGAACTAATTAAACTAAAGACCTTCTGCACAGCAAAAAAAAAAAAACTGTCATCAGAGTGAACAGGCAACCTAGAGAATGGGAGAAAATTTTTGCAATGTATCCATCTGACAAAGGGCTAATATCCAGATCTAGAAAGAACTTAAACAAATTTACAGAAAAAAAAAAAAAAAGGAAAAGAAAAAAAAACCTCATCAGAGAGTAGGAGAAGGATATGAAAAGACACTTCTCAAAACAAAACATTTATGTGGCCAACAAACATATGAAAAGAAGCTCATCATTGTTCACTAGAGAAATGCAAATCAAAGCCCAAATGAGATACCATCTCATGCCAGTTAGAAAGGCAATCATTAAAATGTCAGGAAACAACAGATTCTGGAGAGGATGTGGAGACATAGTGTGTCCGGAATTGGTGGGTTCTTGGTCTTGCTGACTTCAAGAATGAAGCCACGGACCCTCATGGTGAGTGTTATAGTTCTTAAAGATGGTGTGTCTGGAGTTTGTTCCTTCAGATGTTCAGATGTGTCAGCAGTTTCTTCCTTCTGGTGGGTTCATGGTCTCACTGACTTAAGGAGTAAACCTGTAGACCTTCAGGGTGAGTGTTACAGCTCTTAAAGGCAGCGCGTTTGGAGTTGTTCATTCTTCCTGGTGGGATCGTGGTCTCGCTGGCTTCAAGAGTGAAGCTGCAGACCTTCATCATGAGTGTTACAGCTCATAAAGGTGGCGTAGATTCAAAGAGTGAGCAGGAGCACGATTTATTGTAAACAGCAAAATAATAAAGGTTACACAGTGTGGAAAGGGACCCGAGCAGTTGGCCCTGACTGGCTTGGACAGCCTGCTTTTATTCCTTTACCTGGCCCCACCCACGTAATGCTGATTGGTCCATTTTACAGAGAACTATTGGTCCATATTACAGAGAGCTGATTGCACCTTTTTGACAGGGTGCTGATTGGAGTATTTACAATCCCTGAGCTAGACATAGAGTGTTGATTGGTGCATTTACAATCCTCTAGCTAGACATAAAAGTTCTTTGGGAGGCCGAGAGGGGTGGATCATGAGGTCAGGAGATCCAGACCATCCTGGCTAACAAGGTGAAACTCCATCTCTACTAAAAAATGTATAAAAAAAAAAAAATGCCGGGGAGGTGGTGGGCACCTGTAGTCCCAGCTACTTGGGAGGCTGAGGCAGGAGAATGGCATAAACCCGGGAGGCGGAGCTTGCAGTGAGCTGAGATCTGGCCACTGCACTCCAGCCTGGGCGACACAGAGAGACTCCATCTCAAAAAAAAAAAAAAAAAAAAAAAAAAAAAAAAAAAAAAAGTTCTCTAAGTCCCCACTAGGTTAGCTAGATACAGAGTACTGACTGGTGTATTTACAAACCTTGAGGTAGACACAGAGTGCTGATTGGTGTATTTACAAACCCTGAGCTAGACACAGAGTGCTGATTGGTGTATTTACAAACCCTGAGCTAGACACAGAGTGCTGATTGGTGTATTTACAAACCCTGAGCTAGACACAGAGTGCTGATTGGTGTATTTACAAACCCTGAGCTAGACACAGAGTGCTGATTGGTGTATTTACAAACCCTGAGCTAGACACAGAGTGCTGATTGGTGTATTTACAAACCCTGAGCTAGACACAGAGTCCTGATTGGTGTATTTACAGTCCCTTAGCTAGACATAAAAGTTCTACAAGTCCCCACTAGACTCAGCAGCCTAGCTGGCTTCACCTAGACTCCTAGTCCCACTAGACTCAGGAGCCCAGCTGGCTTCACCTGCACTGCTCAGCCCTTGCCTGGTCAATGGGACCAGGTGCCAGGAAGCAGGGGGCGGTGTCCGTCAGGGAGGCTCAGGCTGCACAGGAGCCCACCTTGGAGGGGGGGGTGGCTCGGATATGGTGGTCCTGAGCCCTGTGCCACGGGGAGGCAGCTGAGGCTGGGGAGAATTCGAGCACAGTGCATGTGGGCTAGCAGGGCCGCCAAGCCCGCTCCCTGTGCCGACTGGAACTGGCGCTGGACTGTGAGCTCCATGCGCAGCCCCGGTCCCACCCGCACCTCTCCCTGCACTCTTCCCCCCAAGCAGAGGGAGCTGGCCAGTCCACAGGGGGCTTCCACAATGCAGTGACAGGCAGAAGGGCCCCTCAAGCACCACCAGAGTGGACGCTGAGATCGAGGAGTCGCAGAGTGAGGGCTGCCAGCACATTGTCACCTCTCAATAGGAGCACTTTTACACTGTTGGTGGGAGTGTAAATTAGTTCAACCATTGTGGAAGACAGTGTGGTGATTCCTTAAGGATCTAGAACCAGAAATACCATTTGACCCAGCAATCCCATTACTGAGTATATACTCAAAGGATTACAAATCATTCTACTATAAAGACACATGCACACATATGTTTATTGCAGCACTATTCACAATAGCAAAGACCTGGAACCAACCCATATGTCCATCAGTGATAGATTGGTTAAGAAAATGTGACACATATACACCATGGAATACTATGCAGCCATACAAAAGGATGAGTTAATGTCCTTTGCAGGGACAAGGATGAAGCTGGAAACCATCATTCTCAGCAAACTGTAACAAGATCAGAAAACCAAACACTACATGTTCTCACTCATAAGTGGGATTGAACAATAAAAAAAATATGGACACAGGGAGGGAAACATCACAGGCCAGAGCCTGTTGGGGATAGAGGCTAGGGAGAAATAGCATTAGGAGAAATACCTAATGTAGATGACGGGTTTATGGGTGCAGCAAACCACTACAGCACATGTATACCTATGTAACAAACCCACACATTCTGCAAATTTATCTCAGAACTTAAAGTATAATAATCATAAAAAAAAAGATTTTTAAAAGGTCCATTCTGTGAGATGAATTTACACATCAGAAAACATTTTCACAGATACCTTGTTTCTACTTTTTGTGGCTGAATATTCTGATTTTCAGTACATGTTTCAATGGGCTCAGAAATGTCTTTTGTAGATTCTACAAAAAGACTGTTTGCAATCTGGCAAATCAAAAAACAAGCTCCTTTCTTTGAGGTGAATCCACACATCACAAACCATTTTCACAGATAGCTTGTTTTTACTTTTTATCAGGTATATTTGGTTTTTCACTATAAGCCTCAATGAGCTCAGAAATATCCCTTTGTAGATTGTACAAAAAGAGTGTTACCAACCTGGTGAATCAAAACACAAATTTCACTCTCTGTGATGAGTCCACACATCTCAAAGCATTTTCACAGATAGCTTGTTGCTATTTTTATCACAGAATATTCCATTGTTAACCAGTCTTCAAAGGGCTCAGACATGTCTCTTCATAGATTCTACAAAAGGAGTCTTTCTAACCTGGTGAATGAAAATACTATTTCCACTCTGTGAGATGAATCCGTACATCACCAAGCATTTTACAGATAGCTTGTTTCTAATATTTATCAGGGATCAATATAGGCCACATTGGGCTCAGAAATTTCCCTTTGTAGATCCTACAAAAAAAGCATTTCCATCCTGCTGAATCAAAACACAGGTTCCGTTCTGTGAGATGAATCCACACATTAGAAAACATTTTCACAGATAACTTATTTCTAGTTTTAATAGCAGCATATTCCATAATAGGACTCATTGGGTTCATAAATCCTCTTTCATAGATTCTACAAAAAGTGTGTTTGCCACCTGCCAAATGCAAACACAGGATCCATTTTGTGAGATGAATCCATACATTACAAAACGTTTTCACAGATAGCTTCCTTGTAGTTTTTATCAGTGATATTTGGTTTTGCACTATATGCCTCACAGGGTTCAGAAATGTCCCCTTCATAGATTCCACAAGAAGAGTCTTTCCAATCTGGTAAATCAAAGCACAAGTTTAGTCTGTGAGATAAATCCACACTTCTGTAAGCATTTTCACAAATAGCTTGTTTCTAGTATTTATCACGGGATATTTGGTTTTTCACGATAGACCACAAAAACCTCCGAAATATCCCTTCGTAGATTCTACAGAAATATTTTTTCCAACATGATGAATCAAAACACCGGTTCAATTCTGTAGGTTGAATCCACAGATCACAAAACATCATCACAGATAGCTTGTTTCTAGTTTTAATGGTGCAATATTTGATATTTCACTACAGACTTCAGTGTGCTCAGAAACGTCCCTTTGTAGATTCTTCAAAAAGAGTATTTTCAAACTGGTGAGGAAAAACACAGGTTTAACTCTCTGAGATGAATCCACACATAGAAAAGCATTTTCACAAATAGCTTGTTTCTACTTTTTATCCTTGAATATTTAATTTTTCAAAATAGGCTTTAATTAGCTGAGAAATGTTTCCTCATAGATACTACAAAAGAGTGTTTCCAGCCTGGTGAATCAAAGTCAAGTTTCCATTCTGTGAAACAAATCCACAAAACACAAAGTATTTTCACAGATAGCTTGTTTCTAGTTTTAATTGTGGGATATTCGTGTTTTCACTATGGGCTTCAATGAGAAGAGAAATTTCTGTTCTTAGATTCTACAAAAACAGTGTTTCCAACCTGGAATATGAAAATACAAGTTCCATTCTATGATATAAATCCACACATCACAGAGCTTTTTCACAGATAGCATGTTTCTAGTTTTTATCACGGGACATTTGTTTTTTAAATACAGGCGTCCATGAAAACAGAAATGTCTGTTTGTAGATTCTACAAAAGAAGTGTTTTCAACCTTGTGAATGAAAACACGGGTTCTATTCTGTGAGATAAATCCAAACATCACAAGCATTTTCACAGATAGCTTGCTTCTAGTTTTTATTGTGGGATATTCGGTGTTTCTAACTCGGTGAATTAAAATCCTGTTTCTATTCTGTGAGATGAATCCACACATCACAAAGCATTTTCACAAATCTCCTTTTTGTTTGTTTGTTTTCATTGCAGGATATTTGGTTTTTCCACATAGCTATTAAAGGGTCAGGAATGTCCCTTTGTACATTCTACAAAAATAGTGTTTTCAACCTAGTGAATAAAAACAGTTTCCATTCTTCGAGATGAATTCACACACCACAAAGCATTTTCACAGATTGTTTGTTTCTCGTTTTTGTCACGGGATATTCGGTTTTTCAATATAGGCTTCAATTTGCTAAGAAATGTCACGTTGTAGATTCTGCAAAGTAGTTGTTCCAAACTGATGAATCAAAACCCAGGTTTCATTCTGTGAGATGAATACATGTATCACAAAGCATTTTCACCGACAGCTTGTTTCTAGTTTTTAATGTGGGATATTCTGTTTTTTACAATAGGCTTTGATGGTCTCAGAAATGTCCTTTCATAGATTCTATGAAAAGAGTGTTTCCAACCTGATGAATCATAACTCCTGTTATGTGTTTTCAACCTTGTGAATGAAAACACGGGTTCTATTCTGTGAGATAAATCCAAACATCACAAGCATTTTCACAGATAGCTTGCTTCTAGTTTTTAGAAGCATTTTGTGAGATGAGTCAACACATCCTCGAAAGCATTTTCACAGAGAGCTTGTTTCTGGTGTTTATCGTGCGATTTTCGATTTTTCACTAAAGGCTACAGTGGGCTCATAAATGTCCCTTCGTAGATTCTTCAAAAAGAGTGTTTCCAAGCTGGTAAATCAAAGTACAGGTTATATTCTGTGAGATGAATCAACACGACACAAGGTGTTTTCACAGATAGCTTGTTTCTAGTTTTAATCGTGGGATATTCGGGTTTTCACTTCGGGCTTCAATGGGAAGAGAAATGTCCGTTCTCAATTATACAAAGAATGTTTCCAGCCTGTTGAATGAAAGTACACATTCCGTTTGGTGAGATGAATCCACACATCACAAAGCTTTTTCACAGGTAGCTTGTTTCTAGTTTTTATCGTGGGATTTTCTACTTTTTCCTTATGGGCCTCAATCAGTTCAGAAATAGCTCTACGTTGATTCTACAGAAAGAGAGTTTTAAACCTGATGAATTATAACACAGGTTCCATTCGGTGAGATGAATCCACACTTCACAATGCATTTTCACATATAGCTTATTTCTAGTTTATATCATGGGATATTCAATTTTTTCTTATTGGCCTTAATGGGTTCAGAAACATCCGTTCGTGGATTCTACAAAAACAATGTTTCCCACCTAGTGATTCAAAACACAGGTTCCATTCTGTGAGACGAGCATACACACATCTCAAAGCATTTCTACAAATAGCTTGTTTCAAGTTTTATTGCGGGATATTTATTTTTACTGTAGACCTTAATGGGCTCAGAAATGTTCTTTCGTAGATTCTACGAAGAGAGTGTTTCTAATCAGGTGAGTTAAAAAGCACAGATTCCATTCTGTGAGATGAATCCACACATCACAAAGCATTTTCACAGATAGATTTTTTCTACTTTTTATCACATGATTTTTGATTTTTCCTTATGGGCATCAATGGGCTCAGAAATATCTCTTCATTGATTCTACAGAAAAAGTGATTCCAATCTGATAAATTATAATCCAGGTTCCATCCTGTGAGATGAATCCTACACTTCACAATGCATTTTCACATATAGTTTGTTTCTAGTTTATATCGTGGGTATTCAGGTTTTTCTTATTGATCTTAATGGGCTCAAAAACGTCCATTCATAGTTTCCACAAAAAGAATGTTTCCCACCTAGTGAATCCGTGAGATGAACACACACATCACAAAGCATTTCCACAAATAGTTTGTTTCAAGTTTTTATTTCATGACATTCAGTTTTTCACTATAGATCTTAATGGGCTCAGAAATGTCCCTTTGCAAGTACTAAGAAAGAATGTTTCCAACCTAGAGAATCAAAATCCAAGTTCCATTCTATGAGATGAATCCACACATCAAAAGGCCTTTTCTCAGGTAGCATGTTTCTAGATTTTATCACTTGATATTCTGTTTTTCAATACAAGCTTCCATGGGCTCAGAAATGTCTCTTCATGCAATCTTCGAAAGGTGTGTTTCTGACATGGTGAATGAAAACACAGGTTCTATTCTGTGAGAAATCCACACGTTACAAAGCATTTTCACAGATAGCTTGGTTCTAGTTTTTATCGTGTGATATTGGGTTTTTCACTACAACTCTCAAAGGGCTCAGAAATGTCCCTTTGTATATTCTACAAAAAAAAAAAAAAGTGTTTCCAACGTGGATAATCAAAACACAGTTTCCATTCTCTGAGATGAAACCACACGTCACAAAGCGGTTTCACAGATCTCTTGTTTCTAGTTTTTATAAGGAGATATTTGGTTTTTAAATATGAGTTACAATTTGCTCAGAAATGTATTTTCATAGATTCTACAAAAAGAATATTTATATCCTGATAAATCAAAATACAGGTTCCATTCAGTGAGATGAATCTACTCATCACAAGTCTTTTTCAAATATATCTTGTTTCTAGTTTTTATCCAAGGATATTGGGTTTTTCACTATGGACCTCAACGTCCTCAGAAATGTTTCGCAGATTCTACAAAAGTGTGTTTCCAAACTGGAGAATCAAAACACAGTTCCATTCTGTGAGATGAATCCACATGTCACAAAACATTTTCACAGATAGCTTCTTTCTAATTTTTATTGTGAGATATTCCATTTTTCACTATCGACTTCAATGGGCTCAGAAATACACCCTTATAAACTCTACAAAAAGAGCGATTTCAACCTGATGAATCAAAATGCAGGTTTAAATTCATGCAACGAATCCACAAATCACAAAGCATTTTCATAGTTAGCTTTGTTTTGTAGTTTTTATCACATGATAGTTGGCTTTTCACTATAGGCCTCAATGGGCTCAGAAATGTCCCTTCGTAGATTTTACAAAAAGAGTGTTTCCAAACTGATGAATCAAAACACTGGTTCCATTGTGTGAGATGAATCCTCACATCATGAACCATTTTCACAGATTACTTGTTTATAGTTTTTATCACTGGATATTCAGTTTCTCACAATGGGCCTCAAGGGACTAAGAAATGTCCCATCATAGATTCTACAAAAACTGTTTCCACTCCGGTGAATCAATACAGGGTCCATTCTGTAAGATGCATCCATATATCACAAAGAATTTGCACAGACAGCATTTTTCTTTTTTTTTTTTTTGTGGAATATTCAGTTTTTCACTATAAACTGCAGTAGACTCAGAAATGTCTTTCCATTGATTCTACAAATAGCATGTGTTCAACGTGGAGAATCAAAACATATGTTTCATTTTGTCAGAAGAATCCAAACATCCCAAAGCATTTTCATAGATACCTTGTTTCTAGTTTGTGTGTGTGTGTGTGGCAGGGGGGGATATTGAATTTCATCTTATGCACATCAATGGGCTTAGCACTATTCACAATAGCAAAGACTTGGAATCAACCCAAATGTCCATCTGTGACAGACTGCATTAAGAAAATGTGGCACATATACACCATGGAATACTATGCAGCCATAAAAAAGGATGAGTTTGCGTCCTTTGTAGGGACATGGATGCAGCTGGAAACCATCATTCTTAGCAAACTATCACAAGAACAGAGGACCAAACACCGCATGTTCTCACTCATAGGTGGGAACTGAACAATGAGATCACTTGGACTCGGGAAGGGGAACATCACGCACTGGGGCCTATTATGGGGAGGGGGGAGGGGGGAGGAGGGAGGGATTGCATTGGGGAGTTATACATGATATAAATGATGAATTGATGGGTGCTGACGAGTTGATGGGTGCAGCACACCAACATGGCATAAGTATACATATGTTACAAACCTGCACGTTATGCACATGTACCCTAGAACTTAAAGTATAATAAAAAAAAAAAAGAAATAGCTCTTAGTAGATTCTACAAAAAGAGTGTTTCCAACCTAGTGAATCAAAACACAGGTTCTCTTCTGTGAGATGAATCCACTCATCACAAAGCTTTTTCATACATAGTTATTTCTAGTGTTTATCATGGGATATTCTGTTTTTCATTGTAGGCCTCCATAGGCTCAGAAATTTCCATTTGTAGATTCTACAATGGAAGTGCTTCCAACCTAGTGAATCAAAACACAAATTTAACTCAGTGAAAGGAATTCAGATATCACAAAGCATTTTTACAGATAGCTTCTCTCTAATTTTTATCCTAGGATATTCCTTTTCTTCAGAATAGGCCTCACTGGATTAAAATTCTACAAAAAGAGGGTTTGCAACTTGGTGAATGAAAACACAGGTTCCATTCTGTGAGATGAATCCACACATCACAAAACATTTCAACAGATAGCTTGTTTTAGTTTTTTATCGGTGATACTCAGTTTTTCGGTATAGGCCTCAAAGAGCTCAGAATTGTCCCTTCATAAATTCTACAGAAAAAGTGTTTCTAACCTGGTCAATCAAAACACAGTTTTCATTCTGCAAGATGAATCTACACATTACATAGCATTTTCACAGATAAATCATTTCTAGTTTCAATCATGGGATATTCGGATTTTTCAGTAGAGACTTTATTGGGCTCAGAAATGTCCCTTCACAGATTCTGTGAAAAACAGTGTTTCCAACCTGGTGAATCAAAACACAGGTTCTATTTCATGATATGAATCCACACATCACAAAGCATTTTCACAGATAGCTTGTTTCTAATTTTTATTGTGGGATATTCGGTTTTTCACAATAGGCTTTAATGGGCTCAGAAATGTCCTTTTGTAGACTCTACAAAGAGAGTGTTCCCAACCTGGTGAATCAAAACACAGGTCCCATCCTGTGAGATGAATCCACACATCTCAAAGCATTTTCACAGATAGCTTGTTTCTAATTTTAATCAGGGATATTCAGTTTTTCACTATAGGCCTCAAAAAGCTCAGAAATGCCCCTTCATAGATTCTACAAAAAGAGTGTTTCCTACATGGTAAATTAAAACACAAGTTCCATTCTGTGAGATGAATCCCCACATCACAAAGCATTTTCACAGAGAGCTTGTTTGTAGGTTTAATCATGGGACATTCTGGTTTTCGGTAAAGGTCTAATTGGGCTCAGACATGCTCCTTTGTAGATTCTACAAAAAAAAGGGTTTCTAACCTAGTGAATCCAAACACAGGTTCTATTTCTGAGATAAATGTACACATCACAAAGCATTTTCACAGACAGCCTGTTTCTAATTTTTATCATGGAATATTCGGTTTTTCACAATAGCCTTCAATGGGCTCAGTAATGTCCCTTCCTAGAACCTACTACAGGAATGTATCTGGCCTGGTGAATGAAAACAATGCTTCCATTCTGTGATATTAATCCACACATCAAAAGGCATTTTCACAGATAGCTTGTTTATAGATTTCGATGGTGCGACATTTGGTTTTTCACTATACACTACAATAAGCTCAGAAATGTCTCTTTGTAGATTTTAAAAAAGAGTGTTTCCAACCTGATGATTCAAAACACAGATTTTATTCTCTGAGATAAATCCAACATCACAAAACATTTTCACAGATAGCTTGTTTCCGCTTTTTATCACGGGATATTCAGTTTTTCACAATAGGCTTTAATGGGCTCAACAATGTCCTGTCATAGATTCTACAAAAAGAGCGTTTCCAACCTGGAAAATCAAAGCACAGGTTCTATTCTGTGAGATGAATCCACACATTATAAAGCATTTTCACAGACAGCTTGTCTTCACTTTTTATCATGGGATATTTGTTTTTTCACTATAGTCTTCAAAGAGCTCAGAAATGTCCCTTCATATATTCTGCAAAAAGAGTGTTTCCAATGGGGTGAATCAATACACAGGTTCCTTTCTGTGAGACAAATCCACATACGACAAAGCCTTTTCACTGATAGCCTGTTTCTATTTTGTATGGGAGGTTATTCAGTTTTTAAATATGGGCTTCAATTTGCTCAGAAATGTCCTTTAGTAGATTGCACAAAAAGAGAGTTCTCATCCTTTTCAATCAAATACAGGTTGCATTCTGTGAGATGAATTCACACATCACAAAGCACTTACACAGATCTCTTGTTTGTAATTATTATCGAGGGATATTTGGGTTTTCACTCTAGGCTTCAATTGGATCAGAAATGTCTCTCCGTAGGTTCTAAAAACAGAGTATTTACAACCTGGTGAATCAAAACACATTCAATTCTGTGAGAGAAATCCACACATTACAAAGCAGTTACACAGATCACTTGTTTATATTTTTTATCCAGGGATATTCAGTTTTTCACTATGGGCTTCAAAGGGTTCAGAAATATTCCTTTGTAGATTCTACAGAGTGTTTCCAACCTGGTGAATGATTCAGGTTCCATTCTGTGAGATGAGTCCACACATCACACAGTATTTTTACAGGTAGTTTGTTTCTAGTTTTTATTGCAAAATATTTGCTTTTTCAGTACGGGTATCAATGGTCTCAGAAACATCCCTTAGTTGATTCTATAGAAACAGTGTTTCCAACCTGGTATATCAAAACACAGGTTCCAGTCTATGAGATGAATCCACACATCAAAATTTTCACAGACACATTATTTCTAGTTTATATCACAGGATATATGTTATTTCCTTATGGGCATCAAAGGGCACAGAAATGCATGGTCATTGATTATACAGAAAGAGTGTTTCAACCTGGTGAATCAAATGCAGGTTTCATTCTGTTATATGAACTTCTGCATCACAAAACATGTTAACAGGTAGTTTGTTATAATATTTATCGCAGGATATTTGGTTTTTTACTATAGGCTTCAATGGGATCATAAACATCCTATCATAGATACTACAGAAAGAATGTTTTTAATATTGTGAATTGGTACATAGGTATGTTCTGTGCAATGAATCCAGAATCAGAAAGCATTTTCACAGATACCTTGCTTCTAGTTTTAATCATGGGATATTCTGTTTTTCAGTATAAGCCTCAGTGTACTCAGAATGTCTTTTCATAGATTCTACAAAATTACTGTTAACAACCTGGTAAATCAAAACACAGGTTCCTTTCTGTGAGATGAATATTCACGTCACAAAATGTTTTCACAGATAGCTTGTTTCTGGTTTTGACTGTGGACTATTTGGGATTTCACTGTAGGCCTCAGTGGGTGCACAAATGTCTTTTCATTGATTCTACAAAAATAGTGTTTCCTCCCTGGTGAATCTAAACACAAATTTCATTCTGTAGATGAATCTACACTCAAAACATTTTCACAGATAGCTTGTTCCTACTTTTAATCGCAGCATATTCGGGTTTTCAATTTGGCCTCATTGGCTCAGAAATATCCCTTTGTAGATTCTACAAAAAGAGTGCTTACAACCTGGTGAATCAAAACTCAGATTCCATTCTGTGAGATGAATCCACTCATTACAAAATTTTTTCAAATATAGCTTGTTTCTAGTTTTTATCACAGGATATTCTGTTTTTCACTGTAGCCCTCAATGGGCTCAGAAATGTCCCTTCATAGATTCTACAACAAAAATGTTTCCAACCTGGTGAATCAAAACACAGGTTTAAATCCATGGAAGGAATCCACACATCAAAAAGCATTTTCACAGATAGCTTGTTTCTAGTTTTATCGCGACATACTCGGTTTTTCACGTTAGGCCTCAACGGGCTCAGAAATGTCCCTTCATAGATTCTACAAACAGTTTTTCCAACATGGAGAATCAAATCACAGGTTCCATTCTGTGAGATGAATCCACACATCAGAAAGCATTTTAACAGATACCTTGTTTCTAGTTTTTAACTATAGGCATCTAAGGGTTGAGAAATGTTCCCTCATATATTTAAAAAAAGAGGAGTTTCCACCCTAACCACGTGTTCCATTCTGTGAGATGAATCCACACATCACACCACATTTTCACAGATACTTTGTTTCTAGTTTTTATTGCAGGATATTCAATTTCATCTTAGGCATCTCAGTGGGCTTAGAAATATCCCTTTGTATATTTTACAAAATGAATGTTTCCAACCTAGTAAATGCAAACACAGGTTCCATTCTTTGAAATCAATCCACACATCACAACGCATTTTGCCAGATAGTTTGTTTCTATTTTTTATCCTGGGATACTCGGTTTTTCACCATAGGCTTCAATGGACTTTGAAATATTCCTTCATAGATTCTACAAAAAGAGTGCTTCCAACCTGGTGAATGTATTTTTTTTTTATTATTTTTTATTTTATTGTATTTATTTATTTATTTATTATTATTATACTTTAAGTTCTAGGGTACATGTGGATAATGTGCAGATTTGTTACATATGTATACTTGTGCCATGTTGGTGTGCTGCACCCATCAACTCATCAGCACCCATCAACTCGTCATTTGAATCAGGTATAGCTCCCAATGCAATCCCTCTCTACTCCCCCCTCCCTATGATAGGCCCCGGTGTGTGATGTTCCCATTCCCGAGTCCAAGTGATCTCATTGTTCAGTTCCCACCTATGAGTGAGAACATGCGGTGTTTGGTTTTCTGTTCTTGCGATAGTTTGCTGAAAATGATGGTTTCCAGAGGCGTCCATGTCCCTACAAAAGACACAAACTCATCCTTTTTTATGGCTGCATAGTATTCCATGCCAACCTGGTGAATTTTAACACAGGTTCTGTTCCATTCGATTAATCCACACAAATCAAAGCATTTTCACACACATTTTCATAGATTCTTTGCCAGAAGTGTCCAACCTCATGAATCAAAATGCAGGTTTTATTCTCTGAGATAATCTACACATCACAAACTATTTTCACAGATGGCTTGTTTCTAGTTTTTATCATGGGATATTCAATTTTATCTTATGTGTTTCAATGGGCTCAGAAATGTCTCTTCGTACATTCCACAAAGGCAGTGTTTCCAACCTGGTGAATCAAAACACAGGTTTTTTTCAATGACTTGCTTCAAATGTGTTGATAAGCAATGAGAACAATTTGTTATATCTAACCATTATTTTAAAACTTTATTTAAGCCTCAGTAAACAAGTGTGTGGATAGAATGTAAGAGGTGAGACATATTTATTATATAGCAATACAATTTGTTTAGAATGCTTGCCTTCTGTTTACATGACCTTAGTTCACCTGATGTTTTATTAAGACCAAATTAATATCCATCATTTAAATGTTTGTAATTATCTATTATCTGTCTTTGAAATTTAACTTTTATTAAACTGCTCCGATGAAATGGCATTTTGAAAAAAGGCAAGCAATAAATGCAACTCTGAAAATAGCAGTTTTATAAATGCATAGTGACAGGGTTTATTAATCACTGTAATGAAATTAACAGTGCATAGTTAAGATGAAATCATTCAGTTCATGGGCTTGAAGAATATCAAAGAGATCTTTAAATGTATTAATGTGATCTAAGATAAATCTAGTTTTAAACTTTAAACATAATTATGAAGTTCAGTAATTTTCACCTTAAGTAAAAAATGTATTTGAAATATGGGGCTTTGGCTTGGTGCCGTGGCTCATGCCTGTAATCTCAGCTACTCAGGAGGCTAATACAGAAGAATCACTTGAACCCAGGAGGCCAAGGTTGCAGTGAGCTCAGATTGCACCACTGTACTCCAGCCCAGGAGATGCCATCTCAAAAATAAATAAATAAAATAAATAAAAATAATACACACACACACACGCACACACACACACACTCCTAGGAATCCAAGTAATGCATCTGAGAAACTTCAGAAAGAGCAACTGAAAAACAACTATGTTTATTAGGGACAAAAAGAAAGTGAAACAATAACATTGGATTATACACACAGATATCCAATTATGATTCAGAATGGCTAGAGATGGTTATTCTACTAATGTTTTAAAAATAAATCACCTGGCCAGGAGCGGTAGCTCAAGCCTGTAATCCCAGCACTTTGGTAGCCCGAGGCGGGTGGATCTCGAGGTCAGGAGATCCAGACCATCCTAACCAACACTGTGAAACCCCGTCTCTACCAAAAAAAAAATATACAAAAAATCAGCCGGGTGTGGTGGTGGGCGCCTGTAGTCCCAGCTACTCAGGAGGCTGAGGCAGAAGAATGGCGTGAACCTGGGAGGTGGAGCTTGCAGTGAGCCGAGATTGTGCGACTGCACTCCAGCCTGAGCGACAGACCGAGACTCCGTCTCAAATAAATAAATAAAAAAATAAATAAAAGTAAATAAAAATAAATAAATAAATAAATAAATAAATAAATAAATAAATAAAAGTTAAAAACAAAATAAATCACCTAAGACAGAGGCTTAGTTGCATTAAAAATCTAAAATTTTATTTAAATAGGATACTATTATAAGTTTAATTTTCAGGAGCTAAGAGCACAAATGTGATTATGGCTGATTCTCTTTTCCTAAAAATATATTTTATTGTATATGCTTAAGATACAGAACATAATACTATGAGGTAGATATAGAGAGTACAAAAGATTGCTATAGCGAAGCAAATCAATGATTCATCATCTCCCATAGTTATACATTTTGTTTTGTTTTGCTATTTTGGCAAAACCAAATAAAATGTACTCATTTCGCATGAATCCAAATTACAGTACAGTTTTATTATTTATAGTTCTTATGTTGTACAATAGATTTCTAGATTTGTTCATCCCATGTATCTGCTACTTTATATACTCTGACCTATTTCTCCTCATTTTCTGTCCCCTACCCCCAACACCTTGTAAACACGATTTTGTTCTCTATTTGTTCATATTTTATTTTATTTTTTTTCAGATTTCACATACAGGTGAAATAATGCAATACTTTTCTTTCTGTCTCTGGCTTTTATTTTACTTAGCATAACGTCCTTCAGGCTCTTCTATGTTGCAGAAAATGGCAAGTTGCTATTCTTTTTTAATTTAAATAATATTCAATTACATATGTTTATCACAGTTTTTTAAATATCAATTTATTAATAGACACAGGTTGGTTTTATATTTTGGCTATTGTAAATAATGCTATAATTAACATGGGAATATGAATATCTTTATGAGGTGGTGATTTCATTTCTTTGAGTGTATGCCCAGAAGAAGGTTTGCTGGGTTATTTGATAATTCTATTCTCAATTTCTTTAGAAACCTCCATACTGTTTGTCATAATGGCGGTAACACTCTATATTTCTGTCAACAGTTGCTATGCGTTCTCTTTTCTCCACATCCCCGCCACATTTTTTAATCTTCTTCAGTTAGTGTAATAGCCGCTCTAAGGGGTTTGAGATAGTATGTCACAGTAATTTTGTCTTGCATTCCTTTGATGATAAATGATGTGGAGCATCTTTTCACATGTCTTGGCCATTTTTTATGTCTTATTTATAGAAATGTGTATTCAGGTCTTTTGCCCATTTTTAATTGGGTTATTTGTTTTTCACTATTGAGTTGTTTGACTTCTTTATACATTTTGAATATTAACACCTCATCAGATATAAAGTTTGAATTTTTGTTTCCCAATCCTTAAACTGTCATTTCATTTTGCTGATTTTTTGCTTGTGTGTCTTAATAATCTTTAAGTTTTGTGTAATCTCATTTGTCTACTTTTACTTTTGTTGCTTGTCCTTGTGGGGTCATATCTGAAAAAAAAGTCATTATCCAGACCAAGGTTATGAAGCTTTTTCTGTATGTTTTCTTTCAGTACTTTTACAGTTTCAGGTTTTATGTTCAAGTTTTACATGTACTTTAAGTTGATATTTGCATATCGTGTGAGCTAAAGGTCTTATTTCTTTATTTTGCATGTGGATATCCAGTTTCCCCAACACAATTCATTTTGTCCTCTCTCCATTATATGTTTTGGGCCCTTTTACCAAAAGTCGATTGCGGAAAGCGCATACATTCATTGTTCTGCCCTCTGTTTTGTTTCACTGGTGAATGCATATGTTTATTTTTTATTCCAGTATCACACTGTCTACATTACTAGAGATTTTCAACATAATTTTAAGGATGTGTGATGCCTCCAATTTTGTTTTTCTGTCTCAAAATTGTATTGGCTTTTAAAGTGTTTTTTGGTTTGTTTGTTTGTTGTTGTTGTTGTTTCAGTTCCACATAGATTTTAGAACTATTTTTCTGTTTATGTAAAGAATGTCATTTGGGGCCAGGTGCGATGGTTCATACCTGTAATCCCAACAATTTGGGAGGACCTAGCGGGCGGATTGCCTGACTCAGGAGTTCACGACCAGCCGGGGCAACACGGTAAAACCTGCCTCTACTAAAATACAAAAAAAGTATTCGGGCTTGGCAGCGTGTCCTTTAGTCCCAGCTACTCGGGAGTCTGAGGCAAGAGAATTGCTTGATCCAGGGAGGCAGAGGTTGCAGTGAGCCGAGATTGCGCCACTGCACTCCAGCCTGGGCGACAGAACAAGACACCGTCTCAAAAAAAAACAAAGAATGTCATTGGGATTTTGAGAAAGATTCTGTTAAACCTGAATGTTGCTTTAGATAATACGGACATTTACAAAATATTAATCCTTCCAGTTTATGAGCATCAGATATCTTTCCATTTGTTTGTGTAATTTTCCAATTTTTTATTACTGTTTTATAGTTTTAAGTATGTAGTTTTTTTTTATATTTCTTTTTTTTTCTTTTATTAATTTATTTATTTTTATTATACTTCAAGTTCTAGGGTACATGTGCATAACGTGCAGGTTTGTTACATATGTATACTTGTGCCATGTTGGTGTGCTGCAAACTTCAACTCGTCAGCACCAATCAATTCATCATTTATATCATGTATAACTCTCCAAAGCAATCCCTCCTCCCTCCCCCCTCCCCATGATAGGCCCCAGTGTGTGATGTTCCCCTTCCCGAGTCCAAGTGATCTCATTGTTCAGTTCCCATCTATGAGTGAGAACATGCGGTATTTGGTTTTCTGTTCTTGTGATAGTTTGCTAAGAATGATGGTTTCCAGCTGCAACCATGTCCCTACAAAGAACGCAAACTCATCCTTTTTTATGGCTGCATAGTATTCCATGGTGTATATGTGCCACATTTTCTTAATCCAGTCTGTCACAGATGGACATTTGGGTTGATTCCAAGTCTTTGCTATTGTGAATAGTGCCGCAATAAACATACGTGTGCATGTGTCTTTGTAGTAGAATAATTTATAATCCTTTGGGTATATACCCAGTAGTGGGATGGCTGGGTCATATGGTACATCTAGTTCTAGATCCTTGAGGAATTGCCATACTGTTTTCCATAATGGTTGAACTAGTTTACAATGCCACCAACAGTGTAAAAGTGTTCCTATTTCTCCACATCCTCTACAGCACCTGTTGTTTCCTGACTTTTTAATGATTGCCATTCTAACTGGTGTGAGATGATATCTCATTGTGGTTTTGATTTGCATTTCTCTGATGGCCAGTGATGATGAGCATTTTTTCATGTGTCTGTTGGCTGTATGAATGTAGTTAGCTCTTCCTGTTGAATTGATCCCTTTACCATTATGTAATGGCCTTCTTTGTCTCTTTTGATCTTTGATGGTTTAAAGTCTGTTTTATCAGAGACTAGGATTGCAATCCCTGATTGTTTTTGTTCTCCATTTGCTTGGTAGATCTTCCTCCATCCCTTTATTTTGAGCCTACGTATGTCTCTGCATGTGAGATGGGTCTCCTGAATACAGCAGACTGATGGGTCTTGACTCTTTATCCAGTTTGCCAGTCTGTGTCTTTTAATTGGGGCATTTAGTCCATTTACATTTAAGGTTAATATTGTTATGTGTGAACTTGATCCTGCCATTATGATATTAACTGGTTATTTTGCTCTTTAGTTGATGCAGTTTCTTCCGAGCCTCAATGGTCTTTACATTTTGGCATGTTTTTGCGATGGCTGGTACCGGTTGTTCCTTTCCATGTTTAGGGCTTCCTTCAGGGTCTCTTGTAAGGCAGACCTGGTGGTGACAAAATCTCTAAGCATTTGCTTATCTGTAAAGGATTTTATTTCTCCTTCACTGATGAAACTTAGTTTGGCTGGATATGAAATTCTGAGTTTAAAATTCTTTTCTTTAAGAACGTTGAATATTGGCCCCCACTCTCTTCTGGCTTGTAGAGTTTCTGCCGAGAGATCTGCTGTTAGTCTGATGGGCTTCCCTTTGTGGGTAACCCGACCTTTCTCTCTGGCTGCCCTTAAGATTTTTTCCTTCATTTCAACTTTGGTGAATCTGGCAATTATGTGTCTTGGAGTTGCTTTTCTGGAGGAGTATCTTTGTGGCATTCTCTGTATTTCCTGAATTTGAACGTTGGCCTGCCCTACTAGGTTGGGGAAGTTCTCCTGGATGATATCCTGAAGAGTGTTTTCCAACTTGGTTCCATTTTCCCCCTCACTTTCAGGCACCCCAATCAGATGTAGATTTGGTCTTTTTACATACTCCCATACTTCTTGCAGGCTTTGTTCGTTTCTTTTTCTTCTTTTTTCTTTTGGTTTCTCTTCTCGCTTCATTTCATTCATTTGATCCTCAATCGCTGATACTCTTTCTTCCAGTTGATCGAGTTGGTTACTGAAGCTTGTGCATTTGTCATGTATTTCTCGTGTCATGGTTTTCATCTCTGTCATTTCATTTATGACCTTCTCTGCATTAATCATTCTAGCTATCAATTCTTCCACTCTTTTTTCAAGATTTTTAGTTTCTTTTCTCTGGGTAAGTAATTCCTCCTTTAGCTCTGATAAGTTTGATGGACTGAAGCCTTCTTCTCTCCTCTCGTCAAAGTCATTCTCTGACCAGCTTTGATCCGTTGCTGGCGATGGGCTGCACTCCTTTGCAGGGGGAGATGCGCTCTTATTTTTTGAATTTCCAGCTTTTCTGCCCTGCTTCTTCCCCATCTTTGTGGTTTTATCTGTCTCTGGTCTTTGATGATGGTGACGTACTGATGGGGTTTTGGTATAGGTGTCCTTCCTGTTTGATAGTTTTCCTTCTGACAGTCAGGACCCTCAGCTATAGGTCTGTTGGAGATTGCTTGAGGTCCACTCCAGACCCTGTTTGCCTGGGTATCAGCAGCAGAGGCTGCAGAAGATAGAATATTGCTGAACAGCGAGTGTACTTGTCTGATTCTTCCTTTGGAAGCTTCCTCTCAGGGGTGTACTCTACCCTGTGAGGTGTGGGGTGTCAGACTGCCCCTAGTGGGGGATGTCTCCCAGTTAGGCTACTCAGGGGTCAGGGACCCACTTGAGCAGGCAGTCTGTCCGTTCTCAGATCTCAACCTCCATGTTGGGAGATCTACTGCTCTCTTCAAAGCTTCAGACAGAGTCGTTTGCATCTGCACAGGCCTCTGCCGCTTCCCCTGTTGTTTTTTAGCTGTACCCTGTCCCCAGAGGTGGAGTCTACAGAGACAGGCAGGTTTCCTTGAGCTGCTGTGAGCTATACCCAGTTCGAGCTTCCCAGTGGCTTTGTTTACCTACTTAAGCCTCAGCAATGGCGGGCGCCCCTCCACCAGCCTCGCTGCTGCCTTGCAGTTAGATCCCCGCAGACTGCTGTGTCAGCAATGAGGAAGGCTCCGTGGGCATGGGACCCTCCCGGCCAGGTGGGGGATATATTCTCCTGGTGTGCCCGTTTGCTTTAAGTGCAGTATTGGGGTGGGAGTTACCCGATTTTCCAGGTGTTGTGTGTCTCAGTTCCCCTGGCTAGGAAAAGGGATTCCCTTCCCCCTTGCGCTTCCCAGGTGAGGCGATGCCTCGCCCTGCTTCAGCTCTCGCTGGTCAGGCTGCAGCAGCTGACCAGCACCGATTGTCCGGCACTCCCTAGTGAGATGACCCCAGTACCTCAGTTGAAAATGCAGAAATCACCGGACTTCTGTGTCGCTCGCGCTGGGAGTTGGAGACTGGAGCTGTTCCTATTCTGTCATCTTGCTCTGCCCCCCAAATATATTTCTAAGTATGTAGATTTTTATTGGTCCGTTTTCACACTGCTGTAAAGATACTACCTTAGACTGGGTAATTTACAACAAAAGATGTTTTATTGACTCACAGTTCCGCGTTGCTGGGGAGGTCTCAGGAAATTTAGGAGTATGGCTGAAGGTGAAGGGGATGCAAGCACCTTCTTCACAAGGTAGCAAGAGAGAGAGAAAGAGCGAGGAAGTGCCACACATAAAACCATCAGCTCCCGTGACAACTCACTCAGCATCATGAGAATAGCGTGGGAGAAACCACCCCCATGATCCAATCACCTCCCACAGGTCTCTCCCTTGAAACGGGGGATGGTGGGGTGGAGAGGATTACAATTCAAAATGAGATTTCTGTGGGGACACAGAGCCAAACCATATCAAGATTTTTTCATCTCTCTGGCTACATTTATTCCCAGGTACTTTTTTGTTTTGATGCTGTCATGAATTTTTTTTTTTTTTTTTTGTCTTGTGGAGAAACTTAAGAATAATTTATATCTTTTTCAGTTAGTAATTATTTATGTATAAAATGCAATAATTTTTAAGTTGATTTTTTATGCAAAAACTTTACAAATTTTATGAGTTCTTAAAGTGTTTTGTGAACTCTGTGGTTTTTACATATGGAATTATATCAAATTATATTATCTACAGGACAGCAAATAAAAATAAAACCATCGAAATTGGAAAGAAAGAAGTAAAATTATCACAATTTTTATGGTCCTAATGTATAGCCACTAGTTAGGAAAGGAAAGCAGGTTTCAAAGTAACATTATTTCTTTTAGCACACACACAAGCACATTTTAAACTTCTAAAACTTACATTGTTAACATCAGCAAGTGGAATTCCAAAAAGTGATCTTAATGCACAGTTTAAATTTATTTGTTCAACTTATGCTACTTTTCTGAAAACAGAGCTCTATGCTTCGTATTCTCTTTCAATTCTACAAATTGTTAAAACTTTGGATTGGGGCAGGGTATGGTGGCTCACGCCTGTAATCCCAGCACTTTGGGAGGCTGAGGTGGGTGGATCACCTGAGGTCAGGAGTTTGAGACCAGCCTGGCCAACATGGCAAAACCTGGTCTCTAAAAATACAAAAATTAGCCAGGCCTGGTGGCGTGTGCCTGTAATACCAGCTACCGGGGAGGCTGAGGCTGGGGAATCACTTGACCTTGAGAAGTGGAGGTTGAGGTGAGTCGAGATTGAGCCCCTGCACTCCAGCCTGGGGGACAGACAGGGTGAGACCTCATCTCAAAAACAAAACAAAACGAAACAAAAAAACCTTTGGGTAGGAGTAAACTGTTTTATATTGATTTTTGTTGTTTCCAAAATGTCAAAATTAAATCATTCTAGAAGATTATTGAATTTTTAAAATATTTTAGATTTAGAGGATGCATGTGTATGTTTGTTACAAGGGTGTATTGCATAATGGTAGAGATTGGGCTGCTGGTGTATCCATGAAGCAAATATTGAACATTGTACCCAATAGGTATTTATTCAACTCTCACCTCCCTCCTACATTTCCCCCTTAGGAGTGTCCAGTGTCTATCATTTATATATTTATGTTTATGTATACCCATTGGTATACATTGATTAGCTCCCTCATATAAGTGACAACATATGAGATTTGATTTCTGTTTCTGAGTTAGGTCACTTAAGATAATGGCTTT
This sequence comes from Rhinopithecus roxellana, assembly GCF_007565055.1. Taxonomy (NCBI): domain Eukaryota; kingdom Metazoa; phylum Chordata; class Mammalia; order Primates; family Cercopithecidae; genus Rhinopithecus; species Rhinopithecus roxellana. Next base: position 65,970,168 of record NC_044551.1, read on the forward strand.
AAGTTATATCCATATTGGTGCAAATGGCATGGTTTTATTCTTTTTATGATTGTGTAGTATTCCATGATGTATATATGCCACATTTCTTTAACCAGTCAGTCATAGATGGACACATAGATTGGTTCCATGATTTTGCTATTCTGTATATTGCTGTGATGAACATACAAGCACAGATGTTTGTTTACATAATTGTTTATTTTCTTTTGGGTATATACTCAGTGGTAAGACTTCTGGGTTGAGTGGTAGCTCTGTTTTCACTTCTCTGACATATCCCTATACTGTTTTCCATAGCGGTAGAGCTAATTTACATTTCCACCGAGAATGTATAAGCATTCCCTTTTCTCTGCATCCACATCAACATCTGTTGTTTTTGGACTTTTTAATAATAGGCATTCTGACTGATATGAGATTCTATCTCAGTATGGTTTTAATTTGAATTTCTCTAAAGATTAGTGATGTTAAGCATTTCTCCACATGTTTTTGGCCTCTTGTATTTTAGTAATTTTATACAGGTCTTTTTAACCTCTTCTCTCCAAGTATTTCTGTAATTTTTTAAATTATCTAATAGAAAATAGAAAATAAAGTTAAAATTGTTTTGTATAGGTGTCAATAACAGTGGGCAGTTTTAACTTCACAGGCATTATTTACTCATGTACTTTTGCTTGTTGCTACAAACATACATATGAAAGTCAACATTCATATTTATATATAAAAATATCAGATTTAATTTATTTACATTTATATGTTATTGTATTTGTATTTTGTTTTTCATTCTCATGTGAGACAAGGCAAGTCCCTTCCACCTATGAGTCTATAACATCAAAAACAAGTTAGTTACTTCCAAGATACAATGAAGATATAGGCATTGGGTAAATACTCCCAATCCAAAAGGGAAAAAATTGCCAAAAGAAAGAGGCTGCAGGAACCGTGCAAGTCTGAAACCAAGCAGGGCAGTCATTAAACAATGAAGCTCCAAAATAATCTTTGACTCCATGTCCCACATCCAGGGCACTCTGGTTTGAGGGGTGAGCTCCAAAAGCCTTAGGCAGCTCCACCCTGTGGCTTTGGAGGGGCCAGACCCCTTGGCTGCTCCCATGGGCCTGCATTGAGTGCCTACGGCTTTTCCTGTCACAGGGTGCAAGTTGTCGGTGGCTGCCATTCCATGATCTGGAAGATGTTGGCCCCCTTCTCATAGCTCCCATAGGGAATGCCCCAGTGAAGACTCTGTATGGGGGCTGCAACCCCACATTTCATCTCAACACACAATATATATATATATACATATATATATATATACACACACACACACACACACACACACACACAGACATATCCACACACACACACTTCTGATTTTATCATTTCTATTTGTCTTCTTTTTATAAAATCTATTTTTATCTCTGTGTTATATTCTGTAGTCTTCTCAAATACATGTTCAACGACAATTCCAATCATATATACTTAATTACCTCTTTGACTACCCACTGAATTTTATTTTTAACTATTGTGTTATTTTTATTTTATTGGTTTACTCTTTCATATCAAAGTAATTAATTCTGTTTACCTATTTTAAATGACATTCATAAAATGAATGTAAAATTTTAAATCTTATGTTTTGTACTGTCTTGAAGTATATTTTCTTTTATCTGTATTTTGTCTGAATTAATACTTTATAGTAAATTACTTTATATTTTTATTTTTATAACATTTTCATACACAAATAACTCTACATTTAAAGAGATTTTTCTCTTCCTTATATTTTGTAAGTATTTTTAAAAAGTATTTTTCTCTTATTTTGTATTTATGTGGGTTTTTTTTTTTTTTTTTTTTTTTTTTTTACTATGTGTCATTGGGGTTTTACCAGTCTAGAATTGGTTTGTAAAGTAGCTACTTAGTTTGGAAATTCTTTATAGATAATTTACATTTGGACTATTTGCTAATAAGTAATATGTTTTGCTAATAAGTGATATATAGTATATATACTTGTTCATTTCTAACCAGTATGAGTGTGTTTGTATATATGTATATATAGATATATCTCCCTCTGTTGCATGTAATCATAAACTTATTTTGGTTTTTAAGAATCTATATTGTTTGATTTATTTATTCACTTATTAATCTTTAGTTTCTTTGGCAACTAATTCAAAATTTCCAGAGCCTTTTCTTTATTCTGTGGTCTTAATTGCAAATGCTGACCTTGTTTATGACAATGCTTCTGACCTTATACTTACCTTAAGTTTCAGGCATTGGTCATAAATATAGAATCTAAACTCCCCCCTTACACCACGTTGATTCATGGTCTGCAGTCTTTTGACTGATTGTCTTCTTTACCTAACTAGTTCTGCAAAGCATTTATGATTTTATAAGAACATCTCCTTTTTATTAGGTTCTGCACTTCCAGAACTGGCAACCACTGCTATACTTATTTTTAGCTGTGTAAATGGTGCTTTTAAGTCTAAAACAATTTTGAATTAAAATTTGCAATATTTTGAGTAGACAGTTGTCATATATGTTACTTCTTTTAAACCTATTTATTTTTTATATCCAGTAAATGAATTAAAAAATTGCTCTTTTGTTAAAAGTTTTCTACCACTTTTTACATAGGCTGGTTGATGGGTTTATCAATCTTCACTTTTAATCAAGTCTATATTGGGAATTTAAGTATTGTGTTTAAATGACAAATAAAATCAATGATTACTCAATTACCACTTAGAACACAAAGAGTTTAGTCAAACCTTCAAAAATTTATCATATGTAAATGCTGCATTCTGTGTGTATATATATAATCTTTGTTAAAAAAATTTAGGTAGATATAGGACTACTGAAGATAATATCCATAGAAAATTGACACATATTTTTACATTTTCAGTTCTTCAGAACTATTTTTCAAATTATAGAAAACTCAAGGGAAAAATGTTTGTTTTAGAAACACTGAAGATCTTAACAGTGGTTGAATTATTAAAATGCAAATTTAAGACAATGCTGTCTTTATTGATATGCTTCCTATCAATTTAGGAAAATAACTTGTACAAATTATCATGTGAAACTTGCAATTCTCAAAGGACTACTTTAGTAGCTGAGCTTTTGGAGAATATACTGCTTTTTTTTTATTTTTGCATAAATGACACTGGAGTCATTTTATTCTTTTCAACAGTATTACTCCATTTCTATTCGTAGCACAACACATTAGCTTGTCAAGAAAAATCATCACCTAGCAGATCCAAATATGTTTATAACATTTTTATGGGCTTCTTCTAATGGATGCATGTCATCAAAAAAATCATTTGGATTTAATTTTTATGCTGCACAATGATGTTGCATAGTCTATATGAGATTTTCTATTTATAAGGGTTACAAAAATTTACATATAAAGTGGGATAGTCCAAAAAGTGTCACATCATTAAGTTAAAGCATTGCACACCATACCCATTAGTTTAAGATTCTCTTGCATTTCTTTAGTTAAGCAATTTCTGTATGCTATCATACTTGCACGGAAAAGCACAGAAAAACAAAGAGCCATAAAACTTATTATTTGAGAAACACTGTTTGGTTAAAGGTATTGTTTTGTTTTCGCTAATGTACCTAGCGCTCTTACTGGATAGCCCTAAATGTTTCTCTGCTCTAAATAGTTTTACACCATGTTAGTAATGAGGCTAGCACCTTGTTGGAACATACGCCAGTCTGAAAAAGGTACGTCCTTCTTAAAATAGTCATTACCTTGAATCTTCACTATTGAATTTTGTGATCTTTTACTTCATCAGGGTATAAAGTTGTTATATGAGAATTGACTTGGAAAGTACATTGGACTCAGTACTTTCATTGTTTTAGTACACTAATAACCCTGGATAATAGGGAATCCACTTTTCCTCTTTCTTTACTCCCCAAATAGTCTCATCTTGAATTGAACAGTTAGAATAATTTTATTTGAATATGTTTTTCATGTCACTAACTCTTTAAGAGACCATATGGAGTCTAAAAGAAATATCTATGGTATATATATTAAATAATGTTAAAACGAAGATTGTCAACTTGGTCTCAGAAGAGTGCAATTCTCTGTTCCTGAGATCAGCCTGATCATCTTTATTCTTCATTATCTCTCTGAGTGGCCAAATTATTGGAGAAAATGTGATTCTCTGTGCGTATGTTTCTCAGTTTTCTTCACTAACTTAAACCAAGAAACTATAATACCATAATTATTGTGTACAGTCAGCTTCTCAGTGTATAATTCTTGTGAATAAGTAAGCTAGATATAAGAAGGATGGTGTCAGAAACACTTAAACACTCAGGCGTTCTAAGTAATTTATTAACTCTACTAACAGCATCAGTTTGTAATGCATGTATTAATATGTAATGGGAATCTCAATTAAGAATGCCTTATGTCCCCAAAACATCCATGTATCTTTTCAAATGTTATGTTATGAATATTTATCTTTCTGCTGCAATATCCTTTGCATTTGTCTCTTCCCATATGATTTCAGATGGATACTGTGGCTTCAGACATGGGATCTCTAGAAAATATTCAATGATTATCACTGTTGGCGATCGGACCGATCCCTTAACAGAGCATATGGTTCATAGCAAGAACACAATAAATCCTATTTAAATCAATAAAACACAAATTTAATTATTACTATCGTGTGAAATGATCTTATTGTACATCTTCACTCTGACTATTCACTCAAAATATATGAGAAATTTCTCATAAAATTATTCTTCATTCTTTTTTTTTTTTTTTTTTTGAGATGGAGTCTTGCTCTGTAGCCCAGGCTGGAGTGTGGTGGTATGGTTTCTGCTTGCTACAACTTCTGCCTCCTGGGTTTAAGTGATTCTCCTGCCTCAGTCTCCTGTGTGACTGGGACTACAGGCACCTGTCACCACACCCAGCTAATCTTGGTATGTTTAGTAGGGACAGGATTTCCCCATGTCTTATAACCTTTTACCAAAAAAAGAAAGAAAGGAAGGAAGAAAGAACATTTTACTGTTCTTATACACCTTGCATGTAAATCTATTTTCAGCAGTTTCAATTACATGTTATAGTGGTAACTCCTAGTAATTTTAACTTTAATGTAAAACCTGGTAAGTTATTTAAATCATGTGATAAGTGCGTAATTAAGGGGATAGTTAGTTAAGCAACTTTCTGGCTACACACTTTGGAGAAGTCACTTACCCTTTCTGCTCCTAAATTTTCTCAAGTGTAAAGAGGAACACAATAGAAAGAGGAAAGTTTGAAATAAGAATGACAGAACTCTGCATATAGACACAGAGTAAATATGTCATATATAGTGATTCGGTATCAGTAGGATGACATGTAATTAAACTTGAATACATATTGCTCAAAGGAGGAAATTGAGAAAAATTATACAGAGTTCATATAATTAGTATTTTTCCATTTTCATGGAATAGATTCCTGGAAGCCTAGTGGGAAATTGTTCTGTTTTTCCAAATGCAAAAATCACTTAATATATTGCCTTTACTGGTTTTCATTGCAATGTGGAAGGCCTCACTGTTTTTACTTGATTTGATGTAAATAAAAGTTGCATCAGTATAAGTGGATCAAACACTTTCACTATCCACCCACTCATTCTTTTACCCATTCATTTTTAATTTATTTACACATTGAGTAAACCTTCACTGGTTTTCTTTCAATTGTTAACCTCTTTCTTATGAAATTTTTAAAAAATAAATATGTGATTAAACAAAAAATGGTTAACCTCTTACAGTATGAATTTTTTAAAAAATAAATGTGTGATTTAAACAAAAAAGAATGAAGAGCAATATTTAAATATAAATTCTACTTTAACAAAGCCTAAAGGAATACAAATAGGATTTTATAAATACACCTTGAGATTTGAGGGAAAATGCAAAGTTCATAAAAGTTTTCTAAAGAAAAGTGATAATTGCCATGAATCTGTCATATTGAAAATGGAATCTGTAAAATTGATTTATTTCAGTTATTTTAATTATGCATGAATTTAACCTAATTACATGAAGTACAAATTTTAAATCTGACCATGTAAATACAGTAACCAATAATCATGATACTTCAACAAAATATGTTCAGCACCCACGATGCATAAACATCAGGCTATTTCATCGAAGCATCAAAAAGAAAAAAAGCAAAAGTGAGGAAGAGCTTATGGTCAAATGTATGGATAATTTTAACCTTATGTAGTAAGAGTCAAATAAAGCCACCATCAGATTATCATGGAATTACAAAAGTGATACATTTTACCACTATTGTGGAAGTGTTTGAAGGCTTCTCAGAGCAAATAAAGTCTGAGTTCATTCTGAACAGAACCATCATAGAACAATTATAGATTTTATATATATAGATAGATATAAGCACACATATATATACACACACACGGTTGAATATATATAAATGTATCTCTCTATATACACACACACGGTTGAATATATATAAATGTATCTCTCTATGTACACACACTTGATATAGATTTGTGATATATATACATAAATGTTACATACACACATATATACACATATACACATCTGTATATATGTGTGTGTATATATGTACATGAATATATATATTCATGTGTATATATAAAAATCCAAATATATACATGTATATATAAATATGTAAATATATCTATTATATGAAAATCCAACCAGATATATATAGAGAGAGAGACAAATATATAAATCTACCAATGTCTCTCTCTCTATATATATCTGGTTGGATTTATAGATATATATGTATATAGATGTACATTGATATATATATGTAAAAAATCTATAATTATAAATATAGATATATATGTTTAATTTATACTTGTAGCTAAATGATGAGGAGAGAGATATGCAAGACACTTTTGTGGAAATACATAATTACTTACATATAAAAGAGTTTAATTGCAGCTCAGAATCAATAATCATTAATCTAAACAAACTAAAGAAAATTTGGCAATTTTTGTGATTGCATATTGATTTTAATTGTTTTATATTTATATAAAATACAAAAATAGATATTATTTAAATGTAGATTACATGTGTTACTATTAATATAGATATTAGGCTGGTGCAAAAGTGATTGTGACTTTTACCATTACATTTAATTGACTTGTGCTGTCTATAATCGAGATTAAGATATTTTATTATTCCATATGGCATATTATGGGGCTTAAACTCTGTGATAGAGTTTATTGTAAAGGGAGAAGATGTTTCACAATTTGCCTTATAGACAGTAGTGGTAATGTGGTCTTTTTTAAAGAAAGATAAATGGGATGAAGGATGCAATTACAGACACTATACAAATTACTGCTTTTATGATTGGTTGGATATGATTCAACCAAATTAACCATGAAGAAAGACAACAGGCTTTTGAAGGGAGAAGATAAGTTCATATTTGATCATCCCAGTTGATGAATTTTTATGAGATACTGATGGAGATACCAAGAGAAATGAATTGAAATTAAGCTCAGTGACATAGTGATAGAGTGCTTATGGAGTCTGTGAACTGTTAGTATACACACAGGTGTAGTCAGATTCATTACAGTGGATACAACTGCAGGAGGGAATCATGCATGACGAGGAGAGATATGCTAAACACTCTTGTAAAAATACAGAATTACTTACATATGGAATGAGTTTAATTGCAACTCAGAATTAATAACAATCTAAACAAACTAAAGAAAATTTGGCTATTGTTGGGATTCCATATTAAGATTTTAATCATTTTATAAGTCATCCAGTATCATTTAAAAATCAAATTATTTTGCTGCAACTTTTTTGTGTCTTCCTTCAGTAATTAGTTTTTATATATGTATATGTCTAAAATGATTATTACATTGTTTTTGTTTCAATCAGCAAATAAGCCAAACCAAAAAAAAATAAAATAAAATAAAAATTTTAACAATTAAACTATGCGAGGAGTTAAAAATATTTTAATGTAAAACTTATTTAAACTTATTTTTTAAAAAGTATTATTGCGGTTGTTAGAAGCAACCCTATTTACCTTTGCAGATCATGGATTTGACATTTAAGTGTTTAATTATATATAATTTTAACCTTTAATATAAATTTGATAAGTATAATAAATTATTACATGAGTAGATTCTTCTTTTTTTTAATTTTTTTTATTATTATACTTTAAGTTCTAGGGTACATGTGCATAACGTGCAGGTTTGTTACATATGTATACTCATCTGACAAAGGGCTGATATCCAGAACCTACAAAGAGTAGATTTTTCTTTTAACTTTGCTGGGGAAGATTGAAAGGGAATGAAAGAAGGAGGGAAGCAATTGAGACAGGGTGGAGGGAGGAGGAAAGAAAGTAAATAAAGGAAAAGAGGCAGATGAAAAGGAGGGAGGGAGAGAAAACAGGAAGGGAAAAAGAAAAAAGAAATAAAGTAATGGGAAAAATAAGAGGAAGTTGAAAAAGGGAAATAAAAACCTTATTTGGATCAATATAATACGTTATTAAACATCAGGAAATTTGTGAAACATTTGTTATCAGGTATATGTGGAAAGATATGGCAAAATTTGGTATTGAAAAATTTTATTAGATTGAAAACATAATGCCATTTGTTTCTCTCATTTTTGATTTTTTTTATTTTATCACATATTAAAAATCTACTCAACTTTTGTTTACTTCTCCTTAATCAGACAGTCTTTATTTCCTTCAAGTTAACCTGCATTAGGTATATATTCAATATCCTGGAAAATATATATTTTCTATACATAGACACACAAACTTAAAAGAGTACTTCCAACGGTTTATGGAAAGATGGAATTAAAATACAAAAATGAAAAAAATAAACCCTAATTTTTAATGTTAGCTCTATGAAGATCAAGACATTTTTATAACTGATGATATCGACCATTCAGTCTATTCCTAAATAACTGAAGATCCTGGGAATTTAACAATATCAGTGCAGGATTTTTACATTATTAGTTGAAGAAAAATAGGTGGTTTTAAAATATGTTTTAAATCGGGAAACAAAAATGGGAGCCAAGTCTGAACTGTAAGGCATATTTTCCCATTGATTTCCCATTGAAATCCTCAGAAAATTGCCTTTGATGAAAATAATGGGCAGAGACATTGTCCTGATGGAGATGGACTCTGATAAAACTTTCCTGGAGGATTTTCCGCTATAGCTTTGATTAACTTTCTCAATACACTCTCATAATAAGCAAATGTTATTGTCCTTTGACTCTCCAGAAAGTCAACAAGCAAAATGCCCTGACAATCTCAAAAAACTTTCTGCGAACTTTGCTTTTGATTGGCCCATTTGTGCTTTGGCTGGACCACTTCCACCTGTTGGTAGCCATTGTTTTAAATGTGCTTTATCTTCAGGATTGTGCTGGTAAAGCCATGTTTGATTTCCTCTTACAGTTATTTGAAGAAATGCTTCAGAATCTTAATTCCACTATTAAAATTTCCATTGAAATTTCTGTTCTTGTCTACAGCTGATCTGGGCACAATGGTTTTGGCATCCATCAGGTGGAAGGTTGCTCAGCTTTTTCAGTCAGAATTTTGTAAGCTAAACCCATGGAAATGTCTTGACTGTTGTTTTTGCTGTTAATCATCAGTTCTTGTCAATTAGAGCCCAGACAAGGCTAATTTTTTTCTATCACAAAATAATGTGGATAACATGCCACTGCATACATAAAATCTTCAACATTGATATGGTTTGGTTGTTTCCCCACCAAAATCTCATCTTGTATTGCAACTCCCACAATTCCCAGGTGTCGTGGGAGGAATCTGGTGAGAGGTGATTGAATTATAGAGACAATGAATGAGTCTCAGGATAATTGCTCAGAACAAGAATATTAATTCAGATTTCTACATTACCAATCCCTTTTGTTCTTTCTGAGCTCCAGGTGGAGATAGCTGATTGGTTCACAGGAACAAGCAGGGTTAGTCTAAAAATGTTGTCAAAAACTTAGAAACAACTAGTGAGTTTGGAATTTAATGACAAATGTATGATAAATTCCAAGACATAATTTCTCTCTCTCCAGTCCTCATTTTTATTAAGAAACAAATAATTATAGGACTGAGTGGTTTGCAAAATAGACCTTAGTCTTATACTTGGCCTGATTATTTGCATAAAGTGCAGCAAGAATAACTATTTTCACTTAGACCTTTTGGATGGCTTTGATGATGACAATCTGTTCTACAAGGAATCTCAGACAAGACATTTCAAAGCTGAGCCCAGCCCAGCTGTTGTGTTCTCAAATACCTGCAAACTGGGTGATCCTCTCTGCTTACGGTCCCAAGATAAACTAGGAGCTTCTGGACTCTGTTAGAAAGTGACATTATTATTATTATTATTATTATTATTATTATTATTATATATTTTTGAGATGGAGTCTCACTCTGTTGCCAGGCTGGAGTGCGGGGGTGCAATCCTGGCTCACTGCAACCTCCACCTCCCAGGTTGAAGTGATTCTTCTTTCTCAGCCTCTTGAGTAGCTGGGACTACAGGCATGCACCATCATGCACAGCTAATTTTTCTATTTTTAGTAGAGACGGAGATTCACCATGTTGGCGAGGATGGTCTCAATCTCTTGACCTAGTGATCTACCTGCCTTGGCCTCCCAAAGTTCTGAGATTACAGACGTAAGCCACTACACCCAGGTGAAAGTGACATTCTTTACTGACCACGGGTCAGGAACCCTGTACAGGGACTTAATAAACAAGAGTGTGAGGTCAGTTTCCCCACTGGACTTTTATTGGCTCTGCAAGTCGAGCTTGACTCCTTAAAGGGAAGCATACCATTCCAGTTAAAGCTTTGGTAAAACAACCAGTTTTTCCAATTGGATCCTGTTGCAAAAGAAAAAATGGATTTTTTCCACTTATGCAAACAACTATATTGCCATAAGTTAGGAATACTCATACATAGTTTCCAAATTCTAGAGGAACCAGGCTGAGAGAAACAAACATGCTCCAAATTTTAATTATAGGAGTATAACTTACTCAATTATTAAAGGCTGTAAATAGTTCAAAATAACTTTCCTTGACTCTGAAAAATAAAACGAGGATCAGCAATATTTCAAGCAAAGGTTAAATAGATGGCTTCAGTTTCTGAATTTAGTCAATTTAGTAAACTCTTGTTTTGCTTGATATTCGTGGACACTTCAGCTATTTATGAGTCCTGTACATTTTCCTTTATTCCAATGTCACAATCTCCAAAGTTATCACAAGTCTGTATTTGAGAGCACCTGTTAAAGCTCTATAGTTTATTATAAACCATCTTTTGAAAAGGATTAAAACAAGACAACAATTGTCTGTGAAGAGCAAAATGTCCAGGATAGTTACAGTTTGAAACACTATTGACAAAGAACTTTGGTTATCTCTGTGGCTTATAATAACATAACAACCTTAATGATGGCTGATAGCATATACTAAATTTTGGAAATCACACACCATTTTGGAACATTTATTAATTAGCATTATTCATCAAAATATAACCTAAAGAAGACTGAACATGATTTTGGCAATCCTATGTACCTAAATATGTCAAGTAATCCTGTTTACTTCTCTTTTCTGGATGCCTCAGGGACCCTCTGAAACATCTGAAAAGCCAGGTGTCAGAAAAGTCAATTTTGAAACTGAAGTTTGATTTTGGGAAACCTGTTAAATATGTTTAAAGCACTGATATTAAGAAATAGAATTCCAGGTTGCCATAAATGATTTATTTTGCCAAAATGATGACTCAGAAAATTTAAGGAAGCAAAAACCTTTTGTAACCATTTATAAATTTTGCTAAAGAGCAGATTAGTGCCTTAAGAAAACCCTGTTATGCTTTATTTCAATATTCAATTTACAAAGAAATCATATAATATCTTTTTGAATTTAGTCAGTATGTCCCCACGGAGAACCTCACATGCAAGATTAATTTCCATAATCTGTCCACCACTTGTTTGAACTTTCAGCTTTATCTTACTGAATTCAAAACAATTTTTTAACCCTAGGCAAAAATTTAAATTTTCATGCCTTCTTATAACCTTTTATCAAAAAAAAAAAAAAAAAGAAAGAAAGAAATAACATTTTCCTGTTCTTATACACCTTGTATGTAAATCTATTTTCAGCAGTTTCAATTACATGTTATAGTGGTAACTTCTAGTAATTTTAACTTTAATGTAAAACCTGGTAAGTTATTTAAATCATGTGATAAGTTCGTAATTAAGGGGATAATTAGTTCCATATGCCCCCAGGCCTTACCAATTGTGAAGCAGGCAAGTCAAATAGTTTTCAAAACCCAAAAAGCACAAATACACTATGGAATACTATGCAGCCATAAAAAAGGATGAGTTCATGTCCTTTATAGGGACATGGATGATAAAGTTGGAAAGCATCATTCTGAGCAAACTATCGCAAGGACAGAAAACCAAACACCGCACGTTCTCACTCACAGGTGGGAACTGAACAATGAGAACACTTGGACACAGGGTCGGGAACACCACACAGTGGGGCCTGTCGTGGATTGGGGATGGGAGGGATAGCATTAGGAGATATACCTAATGTAAATGACGAGTTAATGGGTGCAGCACACCAACATAGCACATGTACACATATGTAACAAACCTGCACGTTGTGCACATGTACCCTAGAACTTAAAGTATAATAAAAGAAAAAGTGACATAGGCTATTAAATAACCTGTTTTTTTCCCCTAGATTGAAAAGACACTTCTTAATAATAAGAATTTTAATCCAAAACTGAGATTAGACCTACCAGAGTACACAGTAATTACAGATGGAAAAATGTATTTGTAAATGAAGTCACCTGCTGGTCATCAACTTAAGTACATGATCAAACATGGCAATACAAAGAGAAGCACAATCTGATGTTATGGAATGGGATGCAGAAACAAATGCATGTCATCTGCCTTATTGCTAAAAAATGTTTAAGCTGAACTGAATTGTGAGGAAACCAATTAGATGAATACAGAATGTTGGAAACTGTATAGGGGCTATTTTCAAACTCATGTTTTATCCTCAAACTAGATCCTGTTCAGACATGTTATAACAAATAGATGTATTTTGGCCCCAAAAATGTTTTGAAATCTGTTCATAGTTTTTGTTTGTTGTTTGTTGTTTGTTTTTGAGATGGAGTCTTGCTGTGTCACCAAGCTGGAGTGCAGTGGCGCGATCTGGGCTCACTGCAACTTCCGCCTCCTGGGTTCAAGCAATTCTCTTCCCTCAGCCTACTGAGTAGCTGGGACTACAGGCACGTGCCACCACACCCATCTGACTTTTTTGTATTTTTAGTAGAAACGGGGCTTCACCATATTGGTCAAGATGGTCTCCATCTCCTGACCTTGTGATCTGCCCGCCTTGGCCTCCCAAAGTGCTGGGATTACAGGCATGAGCCACTGTGCCCAGCCACATTGTTATTTCCAAACACGTGTTTTCCATGAAACTTTTGAAGACCCCTTAGTGTGTGTGTGTGTGTGTGTGTGTGTGTGTGTGTGTGTAAATGTGTGTATGTGTATGTATATATGTGTGTGTGTGTAAAATTTATAATACACTAAGTTATATATTTCTGAGCCATATGTATACATACTGTGTATGTATAAACGTATTGTCTAATTTTTGTAATGTTTGTTAACTTTTAATCATATTTCTACTTATTTGTCATAGACAAATAATATTAATGTTTTTTGCTGGTACAATTATATTTCTGTTTTTCTTATACTTTTGTAATAATCACATTATATATTTTGGTGTTAGGTTATCTGATGCATACATAATCTGAATGTATATGCTCCTGTAATTTTATTTTGTCCATTTCAATTTACTTAAAATCCCCCTTTTATAATATTTAATAGTTATAGTCTTAAATTTTATTTTATATTATATTAAATGTTTATTAAATTTCTTTATTTTATTTTTTTGAGACAAGGTCTCACTCTATCACTCAGGCCAGAGTTCAGTGATGTGATCACTGCACAACAGCCTCAGCCTCCTGAGCTCCGGTGATCCTCCTGCCTCAGCCTCCAAAGTAACTGGGACTACAGTTATGTATCAACATGCCCAGCAAATTTTTTCGTATATTTTGTAGAGACGGGCTTTTGTCAGGTTGCCCATGCCTAGAACTCCTAGGCTCAAGTGATCCTCCCACTTCAGCCTCTCAAACTGCTGTGATTACAGGTGTGAGCTACCACGCATAGGCCTGAGATCCTTCTTTTGCTATTTTTCTGATTCCTGCTTACTTCTCCTTCCTTGTAGTACAGATTTGGATTCAGAGTCATTTTATAACTTTGATACTTCTTAAAAGACATAGGAGTAAAAGTTCTTAAAATTGCATTTCCTCATATATAAAACACCTTCATGATCAGACATACTCTTATTTCATCTACTATTAAGAAAGCAAAAGCACTTCCAGTGCAATTATAAGAATTCTTTTTACCATATTTTTCTCATATAACATTGCCTTCTGTACTATCAAAGTTGTCTGTGATCCATCATTTCTTAACAGAGTGCTCTAGTACTGCCCCCAAACATTTCTTCTCAATCTTGACTCCCTTTATCCAAGTGTTCATGCTAGTGGTAATACAGTGAAATGAAAATTAAACAGAAATTTATTTAAAATGAAAAAGAATTATTGATGCACATATTTCAATGAGAATGAAAAAAATAAGAATAGTTATATGCTATTTCACATCTGCCCAGGCAAATACAAGAATGACTATAGTCTGGTCAGCAGAAATCTTTCAATTTTTCTGAATTTGAAAACTAATGCAATGTGGAAAAAATGATAACTTAAAATTGATGAAATACAGAACCTGAAACATGGCACCAAGTAGGTAAACTCTATGCACATTAACCATAGGTGTAACAGTTAGTGCTTTTAAATTATCTTTGACCAATCAGGATATATTCTGACTGTCTTTATTTGGCATGTTGAATCCCCTTTAAGTACATTGCTTCCAAATCATAAACAAGGCAATCTGAAAGGTATTATTTGGTATTCTGATCCTTAAAATAAATCAATAAATGAAATCAAATTACATAAAAATTAATATTCCAACAGATGTCATGGTATTATTTCTATACACCTCCAAAAGACTGATAACCTCATTTTTCTAGCTTCTTGGAATGTTGACAGATACAATTTCAGCCTAAATTCCTCTCAAGTCCCTCTCTGGGATTTGCTCTCAGCTGAACAGAGCCGCCTTGTCCAAGGGGATACTCCCTCACCAGGCCAGCCTACATGCCATAACTGGTGGAACACTCGTTTGCTTTATACAAATTATAAAGCATTACTTATCTTCTCCCATAAACATCGAACTAATTTTAAAACTGACAATAACAAAGAACAAAATAATTCTTGACATGGTAGAGGTAGAATTCATATGAGATATGCAAGCCAAACATGGATTCAATTATACTCCTGAAGAGGTTATAAACATTCCCATTTTAGAAATAGTATATACAGAAAACGGACGTTTTGATAATTATCAAACATTTCCTGTTTATAATATACAAAAGTATTAGCTGTTACAGAATCAAAAATGTAATAATAAAAGACAAAATATGATGTTGCACTTGAAAAAAAGTAAATACAGATACATTTTTCTGCATGTTTCATTCTGCCCACTCTAATGGATCACAAAGAACGGAAATCTAGAACTTTTTGGCAAAACTATTTAATACTTTTACCCCCACATGAAAGAATTATGAGATTCCGAAAAGCTTAATTACAACACATATTTTATTGAAAATCTGAGTTAATATATAATTTAATATCAATTTATTATATTTAATAGAGAATGTTCTGTTTCTAAGGAAAATATAAAGAATGGTACTTTAGTAACATGTTATAATTCACATAGTTTACTCTCTCACTCCCATAATTGGTTACCAATAGCATTACTTTTCCAGAAAGGATTGATAAGTATGTATCTATTTCCAAAGTAAAATTAAAATTGTATCTATAATTTTTTAAAAGGACACATAGTGTCTCATATCACTTTAAATAATTTTAGCCTATTTACCCTCTCTTCTTCATGACATGAAACTACTGTTTGTTGATTTTCTTTTGCACTTAGCTCATTCATTTAACAGAATTTAACAGTAATATATATATATATATAATTTTTTTTCACAACAGGGGTTTGCATATCAGCTTTTAAAAAATTAATATGAAAATACATGTAAACTATATTATTAATGAGGTAAGTGATCAACCTCGGGGCTAACAATGAATTCTTAAGGAATACTTCAGATTTCCCTGTACTTTTAATGAAGCATAATAAAATTGAATAAATTAATTATTATTGCATAAACAACCCCATGCTCTGTAACTTGTAACAATACTCACTTATTACTACAAAAGCATCGACTTAATCCCTGGAGATTTGCTGTTCTAGGCAGGTCATGTCTAGGTCAAATCAACTCTGGTAGCTCTGCTGTCCAAGAGTTTTCTCCCTCCTCTTAGGTCTATGATCTTTTCCTGGTGATACCAAAGTGGAAGCAAACTAACGAAAACACGTGAGACTTTTTCAGGGCTCTACTTGGAATTGGCTCACATTAAACTCAACAGCTCTTATATACCCTTGTCTTTGGCAAGTCATGTGACCAGGTTCAAAGTCAATGAATTCCACCCACAATGAGGTCATAACAAGGGCATAGATGCAGAAAGATGAGAAGAATCACAGTCAATAATTCAACCTATCACATACCCACACACAAACAACAACAAAACAAATTACCCTCACCCCAGTATTATGTTTGTGTGTGTATGTGTGTGTGTGTGTATTTGTTTGCTTTAATGCTATAGTGTATAGAGAAAGCTTTTAATGTACCAGTGTTAAACATTTTAGAAACTTAAGAGTCTAGAGCTCTTTATAAACTAGTTTCTTCTCCTCCCTAAGAATATAAAGTTCATAAAACCCAGATAATAGACATTTATCATATTTTTTATGAACAAAGGAGAAGTTTTTTATCATACTGAAATGTATTGGAGTTCATTTTTATTTAACAAATTAATAGCTATTGGAATCTCCTACATGATCAATATTCCCTGGAATGTGTGATTGCAATGATCTATGTAGTAGGTTTTATTGCTTCTCCACTTAGTTCTGTTTAGGAAGCTTTATGGGGCATAAGGCATAAGCGGTATGGGGAGTGCAAATACAGAGAAGGACGACTATGTTGTACTTTGAGCATGACATAGTTAGAAAGGTTTACATGTATGAAATTCAATATTAATTGCATGAAATCCTTAAGGGAGTTCTGAACATGAAAGAACAATACCTGCTACCAAAAATTGCATTTAAGAACATTACCCACAAACCCTATAACACAACTTCACAATAGAAAATACAAAATAACCAGCTAACAACTTCACGATAGAATCAAAATCTCACATATGAGTCTTAACTTTAAATGTAAATGGTTTTACTTCCAAAATGAAAAGTTGCAGAACAGCAAGATAGATTTAAAAAGCACAACAACAACAACAGAAAATCAAGACTCATCCCTCTTCCATATTTAAGGGACTCATCTCAAATGTAATGACACCCTTATCCTCAAAGTAAAGGATTGGAGAAAAGACCTATCATCTGAATGGGAAACAAAAGAGACCAGAGGGCATTATTCTTAGATAAAGTTAAAACATCCTTTTTTTTTTTTTTTTTTTTTTTTTTTTGAGATGGAGTCTCACTCTGTTATGCAGGGTAAAGTGCAGTAGTGTAATCTTGGCTTATGGCAACCTTAACCTCCTGGGTTCAAGCGATTCTCATGCCACAGCCTCCTGGGTAGCTGGGATTACAAGCATGTGCTGCTGTGACCATCTAAGTTTTGCATTTTAGCAGAGATGGGGTTTCACCGTGTTGGCCGTGCTCTTCTCAAACTACTAACCTCAAATGATTCACCTGCCTTGGCCTCCCAATGTGCTGGCATTACACGCGTGAATCATCGCACCTGACCAATACTTTCAACCAACAACAGTCAAGAAACACAAAGAAGGGCACAGCTCAATGATAAAAGGTTAAATGCAACAAGATGACTTAAACTATCGTAAATATATATGTACCCAACATTGGAACACTGAGATTCATAAAACAAGTTCTTATAGACTTACATAGCCACACAATAATATTGGAAGACTTCAATACTCCAGACTGGTGTTAGATCATCAAATTTTTTAACAAAGAAGACTGACATTTGACACATGATCAATTAGATCTAATAAACGTCTAATAAACAAGAGCTAATAAACAACAAAAGACTTCATCCCCCACCACAGAACATACCTTCTCCTCTTCTGCACATGGAACAAGCTCTAAGAATGACGACATGCTTGCATGTAAAGCAAATCTCATTGAATTCAGAAAAGTCAAAATCACACCAAACAGACTTTCAGACAACAGTGGAATAAAAATACAAATCAACACCAACAAGACTTTTCAAAAATACACAATTATATGAAAATCAAACAACTTTCTCCAGAATGACTTCTGAGTAAACAACAAAATTAATGCAGGAGTTAAAAATTTATTTGAAATAAATGAAAACAGTGACACATCATACTGAAATCTCTGGGATGCAGCAAAAGAAGAAAGTTTATAATCCTCAATGCTTACATCTAGAAATTAGATAGATCTCAAATTAATCTGACATGGCACCTAGAGGAACTAGACAAAGAAGTAAAAACTAACCCCAGAGATAGTAGAAGAAAAGAAAGAACTAAAATTAGAGCAGAATTGAATGAAATTAAGATATGAAAATCCATACAATGAGTAAATGAAGCCAAAAGCTGATTCTTTGAGAGGATCAACAAGACTAATCAACCGCTAGCTAGATTAACAAAGAAAATAAAGAGAGAAGATCCCAATAAGCACAATCAGAAACAACAAAAGTGATAAAACAGCCAGTACTAAAGAAACACAAAGATCCTCAGAGACTATTATGAATACCTCTATGCATACAAACTAGAAAGTCTAGAGAAAACTCCAAAGACTGAATCAGGGTGAAATAAAAATGTCTTAGAAACTCCAAAGACTGAATCAGGGATAAGTGTTAGAAACTCCAACGACTGAATCAGGTAGAAATTAAAATGTTGAACAGGCCAACAGTGAGTTCCAAAATTGAATCAGTAGTAAAGAACCTACCGGCCCTGAATATACTTGTTAATTTCTGTGTCATTGATTTTCTTATATTGACACTGAGGTCTTAAAGTCTCCCACTATTGTTTTGCAGGAGTCTAGGTCTTTGTAGGTCTCTAAGAACTTGTGTTGTGAATGTGGGTGCTCCAGTATTGGGTGCATATATATTTAGAATAGTTAGCTCTTCTTGTTGCATTTATCCCTTTACCATTATGTAATGCCCTTCTTTGTCTTTTTTGATCTTGGTGGTTTAAAGTCTGTTTTATCAGAGACTAGGGTTGCAACCCCTGCTTTTTTTTTTTTTTTTTTTTTGCTTTCCATTTGCTTGGTAAATACTCCTCCATCCCTTTATTTTGAACCTATGTGTATCTTTGCACAAAAGATGGGTCTCTTGAATACAGCACACTGATGGGTCTTGACACTTTATCCAATTTACCAATCTGTATCTTTTAAATGTGGCATTTAACCTGTTTCCATTTAAGGTTAATATAGTTATGTGTGAATTTGATCCCGTCATTATGATGCTAACTAGTTGTTTTTCCTGTTCGTTGATGCAGTTTCTTCATAGTGTCAATGGTCTTCAGGGCTTGAACTCAGCTCTGGACCAAATGGACCTAAGAGACCTCTACAAAACTCTCCACCCCAAATCAATAGAATATGCATTATTCTCTGGACCACATAATGCTTATTCTAAAATTTATCACATAATTGGAAGTAAAACAATTCTCAGCAAGTGCAAAATAATATAAATAATAACAGTCTCTCAGACCACAGTGCAATCAAATTAGAACTCAGGCTTAAGAAACTCACTCAGCACTGAACAACTAAATGGAAAATGAACAATGTGCTCCTGAATGACTACTGGGTAAATAGCAAAATTAAGGCAAGAAAAAAGAAGTTATTTGAAAACAATGAGAAAAAAGACACAATGCACCAGAATCTCTGGGTCACATTTACAGCAGTGTTTAGAGGGAAATTTACAGCACTAAATGCCCACGAGCGAAAGCAGGACAGATCTAAAACTGACACCCTAACATCACAACTAAAAGAACTAGAACAGTAAGAGCAAACAATTTCAAAAGCTAGCTGAAGACAGGAAATAACTAAGATCAGAGCAGAACTGAAGGAGATAGAAGCACAAAAATCTCTTCAAAAAATCAGTGAATCCAGTAGCTAGTTTTTTGAAAAGATCAACAAAATATACAAATCACTAGCCAGAATAATAAAGAAGAAAAGAGAGAAGAATCAAATAGATGCAATAAAAAATGACAAAGGGGATATCACCATTGATCCCACAGAAATACAAATTTACCATCAGAGAATACTATAAACACCTCTATGCAAGAAAATTAGAAAATCTAGAGGAAGTAGATAAATTCCTGGAAACATACTCCCTCCCAAGTCTAAGCCGAGAAGAAGTGGAATCAGTGAACAGACCGATAACAAGTTCTGAAATTGAGACAGTAATTAATATCCTACCAACCAAAAAAAGTCCAGGACCAGACGGATTCACAGCCGAATTCTATCAGAGGTACAAAGAAGAACTTGTACCATTCCTTCTGAAACTATTCCAAACAATAGAAAAAGAGGGAACCCTCCCTAACTCGTTTATGAGGCCAGCATTAATCTGATACCAAAACCTGGCAGAGACACAACAAAAAAAGAAAATTTCAGGCCCATATCCCTGATGAAAATTGATGCGAATATCCTCAATAAAACAGTAGCTAATCGAATCCATCAGCACATCAAAATGCTTATCCACCAAAATCAAGTTGGCTTCATCACTGGGATGCAAGGCTGAATCAATATTCACAAATCTTTAACCTAATCCATCACATAAACAGAACCAGCAACAAAAACCACATGACATTTCAATAGATGCAAAAAAGGTCTTCGACAGAATTCAACATCCCTTCATGCTAAAACATCTCAATAAACTAGATATTGATGGAACATATATGAAAATAATAAGAGCTATTTATGACAGACCCACAGCCAATATCATACTGAATGGGCAAAAGCTGGAAGCATTCCCTTTGAAAACTGGCACAAGACAAGGATGCCCTCTCTCACCACTCCTATTCAACACAGTATTGGAAGTTCTGGCCAGGCCAATCAGGCAAGAGAACGCAATAAAGTGTATTCAAGTGGGAAAACCAGAAGTCAAATTGTCTCTGTTTGCAAATGACATGATTGTATATTTAGAAAATCCCATAATCTCAGCCCAAAACCTCCTTAAGTGGATAAGCAACTTCAGCAAACTCTCAGGACACAAAATCAGTGTTCAAAAATAACAAACATATTCCTATACACCAATAATCAACAGAGAGCCAAATCATGAGTCAACTCCCATTCATAATTTCTACTAAAAGAATAAAATACTTAGGAATACAACTTACAAGGGATGTGAAGGATCTCATCAAGGAGAACTACAAACCACTGTTCAAGGAAATAAGAGAGGACACAAACAAATGGAAAACAATTCCTGCTCATGGATAGGAAGAATCAATATCGTGAAAATGGCTCTACTGCCCAAAGTAATTTATAGATTCAATGCTATCCCAATCAAGCCACCATTGACTTTCTTCACAGAATTAGAAAATACTACTTTAAATTTCATATGGAAACAAAAAAGAGCCCAAACAGTCAAAACAACCCTAAGCAAAGAGAACAAAGCTGGAGGCATCATGCTACCTAACTTCAAACTATACAACAAGGCTACAGTAACTAAAAGAGCATGGTAGTGGTACCAAAACAGATATATAGACCAATGGAAAAGAACGGAGGCCTCAGAAATAACACCACACAGCTACAACCATCTGATCTTTGGCAAACTGGATAAAAACAAGTGATGGGGAAAGGATTCCCTATTTAATAAATAGTATTGGTAAAACTAGCTAGCCATATGCAGAAAACTGAAACTGGACCCCTTCCTTACACCTGATACAAAAACTAACTGAAAGTGGATTAAAGACTTAAACATAAGACCTAAAATCATAAAAATCCTAGAATGAAAGCTAGGCAGTACCATTCAGGACATAGGCACGGGCAATAATTCATGACTAAAACACCAAAAGCAATGACAACAGAAGCCAAAATTGATAAATGGGATCTAATTAAACTAAAGAGCTTCTGCACAGCAAAATAAACTATCATCAGAGTGAATAGGCAACGTACAGATTGGGAGAAAATTTTTGCAATCTATCCATCTGATGAAGAGCTAACATCCAGAATTGACAAAGAACTTAAACAAATTTACAAGAAAAAAAACAAACAACTCCATCAAAAAATGGGCAAACAATATGAATGAACAGGCACTTCTCAAAAGAAGGTATTTATGTGGCCAAGAAGCAAATGAAAAAATGCTCATCATCACTGGTCACTAGAGAAATGCAAATCAAAACCACAGTGAGATACCATCTCATGCCACTTATAATGACGATCAATAAAAAGTCAGGAAACAACAGATGCTAGAGAGGATGTGGAGAAATAGGAACGCTTTTACACTGTTGGTGGGAGTATAAATTAGTTCAACTATTGTGGAAGACAGTGTGGTAATTCCTCAAGGATCTAGAACTGGAAATACCATTTGATCTACAATCCCATTGCTGGGCATATACCCAAAGGATTATAAATAATTCTACAATAAAGACACAAGTACACTTATGTTTATTGCAACACTATTCACAATAGCAAAGACTTGGAACCAACCCAAATGTCCATCAGTGATAGACTGGATAAGAAAATGTGGCACATATACACCATGGAATACTATGCAGCCATACAAAAGGATGAGTTAATGTCCTTTGCAGGGACATGGATGAAGCTGGAAACCATCATTCTCAGCAAACTGCAACAAGATCAGAAAACCAAACACTGCATGTTCTCACTAATAAGTGGGAGTTGAACAATGAGAACACATGGACACAGGTAGGGGAATATCACACACCAGAACTTGTTGGGGAGTGGGGGGGGCTAAAGGAGGGATAGTATTAGGAGAAATACCTAATGTAGGTGAGGGGTTGATGAGTACAGCAAACCACCAGAGCACATGTATAACTATGTAACAAAACTGCATGTTCTGCACATGTATCCCAGAACTTAAAATATAATTTTTTAAAAAAAGTTAATTCACTGTCATCAAGTAGGTCAAATTCTTGGGATGCAGGATCGGTTCAATGTACACAAATGAATAATGTAATTGACCACATAAATAGAATTAAAAACAAAAGACTTACGATTGTCTCAATAGACACAGAGTAAGCTTTTGATAAAATCTAACACCCCTTCACAGTAATCACCCTCAGGTAAGCTAAGCATTGAAAGAACATACCTCAAAATAGGTACGTGGGCTTTGACAAGCCCATAGCCAACATCATAGTGAGTGTGCCAAATCTTGAAGCATTTCCTTTAACAACTGGAACAAACAAGGATGGTCACTGTCATCATTCCTATAAACAGCATGGTACTGGTACAAAAACAGAAACATAGACCAACGGAACAGAATTGAGAACCCCGAAATAAAGCCACCACTTACAATCTTCTGATTTTTAACAATTACAATAAAACAAGCGATGGAGAAAGACCTTCGTATTCAATAAATAGTGCTGGGATAAATCACTATGAATACAAAGAAGCAAACTGGACCACTGACTTTCAGCATATAGAAGAATTAAGATGGATTAAAAACTTAAGTGTTCAGCCCAAAACTATAAAATAGTAGACTAAAACATAAGACTAGATTAAAACATAAGAAATACTAGTCTGGACATCAGCCTTGGCCAAAAAAAAAAAAAAAAAAAAAAAAAAAAAAAAGGATGATTATGTCCCCAAAAGCAATTGCAACAAAAACAAAATTGACACGTGGGACCCAATTAAACTAAAGAGCTTCTGTAAATTAAAATAAACTATCAACGGAGTAAATAGACAAACTACAGAATGGAAGAACATATTTGCAATCTTTGCATTCATCAAAGATCTAAAATCCAGAAGTCATAAGAAACTTAAAATATTCAACAAGAAAATAACAAATAACCACATTAAAATATGGTCAAAGGTCATGAATAAACACTTTTTTTAAAAAAGGCATACATACCGCCACAAACATATAAAAAATGCTCAATATCGCATTAATCATTAGAGAAATGCAAATAAAAGCCACATTGAGATGACATCTCACAGCAGTCCAAATGGCTACTATTAAAAAGTCAAAAAATAACAAACGTTGGCAAGGTTGGGGAGAAAGGGAACACTTACATATACCTGGTGTGAATGTAAATTAGTTCTGCCACTGTGAAATACAGTTTGGAGAATTCTCAAAGAACTTACAACAGATCTGCCATTCAACCGAGCAATCCCATTACTAGGTATACATCCTAAGCGAAATAAATCATTCTACCAAAAATTCACATGCACTCGTATGTTCATTGCAGCACTATTCACAATAGTAAAGATAAGGAATCAACTTAGATGTTCATCAACAGTATGGACTGGCTAAATAATATGATTTTATATAGCATGGAATACTATATAACCTTTAAGAAGAATAAAATCATGTCATTTGCAGCAACAGGGTTGCAGCTGGATGTTGTAATTCTAAGTGAATTATTCCAGGAAGAGAAAATCAAATACTACGTGCTGTCACTTATGAGTGGGAGCTATATATTGAGTATACATGGACATAAAAGTGGAAACAGCAGACACTAACATCTACTAGATGTGGGAGGTAGGAGGGAGAAAAATGTTGAAAACATACCTATTGGTTACTGTATTCACTACCTGGGTTATAGGATCATTCACATTCCAAATCTCAGCATCACACAATATACCCATATAACAAAATTGCATATGTACCCCCAAACCTAAAATAAATTTGAAAAATAATAATAGACTTTGACATAAAATAAAAACAAAAAAGTCAAATATTTATTTTATTTGGATATTATAAAGTTACTTTTTCTAAGATGTCTAATATCCTGATGCAAATGTAATAGAAAATAGACAATAACGATGATTACAAAAATTCAGATGGTAGTTCATAATAGTATTTTTTTGAGCAGCAGCATGGGAGAAAGAGAAATGCGAAGTTTGAGGGTCACAAAAGAGGCAGAATCAACATGCTTTGGGACTGACTAGGAAAGGAAGTGGAGGAGTGAAAGTCAAGTATGATGCTCTGGTTTAAACTCAAATAACTAAAAAGAGAATGCCAGTAGAAGAACAGGTTTGGGAGGGGTGGCAAGATTAAAATTAGATAATTATCTCATAATTCCCCATAGATATTCAAGTAAGTGTTTTCATGAACCGTCAGGTATATTAATCTAGAGCTTATGAGAGCAATTAGAACTGAGGTTATAGATTTTGGGGCATGTGAATAAAGCCGGTAGAAACCAGGAAATGTTAGATGAGATGCAAGAATCATGGAACAATTGAGATGAGAAAATGAGACACAGAAAAGTTTGAGGACCGTCAACTTTAAAGGCGCATATATAGGATGAGGCTTCTACAAGAAATATGAGAGAAATATGGAGGATAAAGTGATTAATTTTATTATTTTTGAGTTTATGTATATGTTTTATTATCCTACATTCAGTTAAGATCAATGGAAAAAAAACCCTCCATTTGCAGAAAAATCAATTAGATAAATTTTCTAATATATATTTTAAGTCTTTTCAACTTCAAAAATATTCTTTATTTTGCTAGATAGTTTTTAAGATAGGGCCCCAACTTTGGGGAGAATTTAATGGTTTCATTTGGTTAGTGTAAACCACAAGCCATTGCTATACCTGCATTGCAAACCTGTTTTGTGCACACAGGATGGGGCAGTACCTCATTCCTGCTTAAGCAATAGGATTCCACCTTTTGTTCATGGTAAATTGCAAGCTTTGAAAGGCACTGGCTTTCCACAGTATGTTTGAGACCGGGCAAATGAAAAATAATTCCTGTAGAACTCAAATATCTCAAAATTCCTGGTTTTCACCACTCCTATTTGTCATCTGGTTATATTTAGGGTGGTGTGTTAATTCCAGATAAATGTCATAAAGTATTTCACTCATATGAATGATGAGATTTTTTTGAAGCATAAGCATCTACTTCATTCTGACCACATCATGTAGTGATATTCTCTTAAGGAGCCCATTTGGCTTCATGCCAAACTCCAATACTGAGAGTGCAAACATGTTTATCGACAAGTCCTTCTTTACAGAGGAAATATATGCTAAAAGCCTGCAGATTAATTTAGTCACTTTGAAACAAATCAGCTTTGATTTTGTAAAAAGATAATAACATAACTGTATTACTTTCAAATGATGTGAATTTTCTTCATATCCTACTAAAATGGTTTTCCAGAAGCATGCCTCACAGCTTTTGAGTACTTACGGCTGTCCCGATTTCTCTTCCCTGTACTGCTATCGGGTTTAACTGCCAACAGGAATCTCATTGTCAAGCCTAGAAAATAAATTGTCAAATATCACTCTCTTCTAGTCTCAAATTCAAGTTACCTTACAGATAGCTCACACTGTTCATCCCGGGAAGTTTTTCCTGGTCCTTGATGTTAGGGCATTTTGATACCCAATTCTCCACACCCTGAGCACCCTCATCTGAAGAAATATGGTCCTTCTTATTGAAGTTTTGCAAGTAGTAGTATTTTAAAATTTTATTTATTTGCATCATTTTTTTTTCTACCAATGTGTTTGGATGCATTAAGTTGATATTAGAGGAGTGCTTTTCAAATCTCCTTCCAACCCTCTTCATAACGGAGGAAATTGTATCTTTCTGTCCTATTCACAGACCTAGTGGAAAGAAAAACGTATTTGCTCTGCACAGACTTTATCCATTACCTGAATTTTTTAACAATTAGCAATATTTAGTGAGCGCTTTCTATTTTCCAGGCACTGTTCTTATTGTTTTACAGGAACTATCCAATTAAATGTACTGTATATGTGAATTCACTCCTATAGCTCTATGTTTCACACTGTCTTTACAGAAATACCTGTGGCACACAAAAATTGCTTGCTAAGCACCAGTACAGTCAGAATTTCAAAGAGATTTCCTAAGATATTATATAAGATATTATTTTATTAAATATTATGTAATGGTGACTCTTCCTACATTTAAATGAAAATATTTGGAGTATCAATTACTTCAAGATCAAAAACATATATATATATATATATATATACACTTCTCAGCTCATGAGCCTGGGTTCCCACTTTATCACTTTGAATTAGATCATTATGCAGATTTAATTCATATAATACATATCTCCTTTTTGTTTTTGAAATTTTACAAAATGATTGAGATATGTTTTTGATATTTTTGAATTTATTAAGCCAATTTCTTCTTATAACATCTTACAAATTAAGGTTTTCCAAACCTTATTGAAAAAACCTAAAGGGTCCTTTGATCAATTCAGTGTCATTCCATGTACATATACTACATTCACTTATACAAATGTTAAAAGAGTGCTACACAAGCATCACTTGTCGGTATCCTCAATTTAATGCTGTTGTTTTGTCTTCATCATTGTTGTTAATGAGAAGCGTGAAAAAATTCGAAGATTGTCCTGCATTACCAAAGCTTCATGAGGAGAGCTTCTAAAGCATCACATAGAGCTATTGTAGAAGCTATTGAATAAGAAGGGAAGTAGAAATGCCAAAAAAGTTATTTTTTTCATTGCAAGAAACTGCTTTACTGAATTTATCAAATATGCACTGAATTCTTACTCTATCATCTGTCTGTCACTGTACATCTGAGGTCAACTGGGTAGTAATGACATTATTGCAAAGTGATAAACAAGGTGCCATTGCTCTTTGTTCCTATGGGAAGAGACGATTTACCAATTACATTTTCAAATGTTTTTTATAATATTGCACTGAGTTGAATTTATGCTTAATTGATGAAAAAGTCAAAAGGAACAGAAAGAGTTTTGAAAGTAAATATGTTTTTTAATCAATGCATGCTCTATTTTCTTCTCACATCTTTTACCTTCAAGGGTTTGCAATGTAATTATGTAATTATTTCTCCAAATTACATATTCCCTATTATCATTTTACAATGTTTCTAAAGAAATGTAACCTGTTTTGTAAAACAAACAGGAAAACAATAAATAACTAGATAATTATGTAAGCATGGAAAGAGAAGTGTCATTTATGGGTACAGAAAACAGAGAGAGGAAAACAGGAGAAGCGAGAGTAAAGAGGAAACAAATAACAAATGCTCAAACTTTGCTAAAATAAAACAGGCATGATTATTATGATCCTATTCATTTAAGATTATACACATGCACACACACACATATCATCTCTGTCTATGTATAAACATTTGAACATTTTGAAGATTCAAATGTATGCAGAATTATGAGTGCTCATCTTCTGGTTACATTTCCAAAATAGTTTCACAAAAATGCAAAGATTACATGTTAGTTAAAAAGAAAAAAAAAAAAAAAACAAGGCAGGGAAGATATTTTAAGGAATATGGATAAATAAAATGTATAAATGCAAAGCGTAGGCATACCTGACATATCACGAGTTGTATTCCAGACATTGCAATAAAGTTAATATACAAATAAAGTGAGGCAGACAAACTTTAGGCTTCTCAATGTATATAAAAGTTATGTTTACACTAAACTGTAGTGTACTGCATGTCCACTACCATTATGTCTAAAATATGTACATACCTTTATTTAAAAAATTATTCCTGGGCCCGGTGGTTCAACCCTGTAGTTACAGCACTTTGGGAGGCTGATAGGGGCAGATTGCTTGAGCTCAGGAGTTGGAGACCAGTCTGGGAAGCGTGGATAAACCCGATCTCTCTCTCTCTCTCTCTCTCTCTCTCTCTCTCTCTCTCTCTCTCTCTATATATATATATATATATATATATATATATATATAAAATATAGAGAATATATATAAATATATATTATATATAATAAAATATATATATAAAATTAGCGGGGTGTGGTGGTGTATGCCTGCAATCCCAACTAATCGAGAGGCTAAGGTGGGAAAATCCCCTGAGCCTGGAAATTCGACATTGCAGTGAGTCAAGATCTTGCCACTGCACCACTGTAGCTTAAGTGACAGGTTGAGACCCTGTCAAAAAACAAACAAACAAAAACTCAAAAAACGTTATTGCTAAAAAATGCTAACAATCACCTCAGCCTTCAGCGAGTCTGAATATTTTTCCTGCTGGAGAAACTTGCTCGTTATTGATGATAGCTGACTGATCAGGACGGTGGTTGCAAAAGCCACTGCTTTACCAACTAAGTTTTTGAAATAATATAAACAATATGTTGGTCATTTCACCAATGTCTACAGAATCTTCCCCAGGAGTAGATTTAATCTCAAGAAACCACTTCCCTTGCTCACGCATAATTTTTATTTTGCAACTCCTCATCCGTTTATTTCACGATGAGATACCAGCAATTCAGTCGCATCTTCAGATTCCATTTTTAATTCTAGTTATCTTGCTATTTTTTTATTTTTTTTAATTTTTTTGGAGACGGAGTCTCGCTGTTGCCCAGGCTGGAGTGCAGTGGCGCCATCTCAGCTCACTGCAAGCTCCGCCTCCCGCGTTCACGCCATTCTCCTGCCTCAGCCTCCTGAGTAGCTGGGACTACAGGCGCCCGCCACCACGCCCGGCTAATTTTTTGTATATTTAGTAGAGATGGGTTTTCACCGTGTTAGCCAGGATGGTCTCGATCTCCCGACCTTGTGATCTGTCCCCTCGGCCTCCCAAAGTGCTGGGATAAAAGGCGTGAGCCACCTCACCCGGCCTATCTTGCTATTTCTAACACATTTGAAGTTACTCCCTCCACTGAGGTAAAATTCCTCAAAGTCATCTATGAGAGTTGGAATCTACTTCTCCCAAACTCTCGTTTATGTTAATATTTTGACCTTCTTCCATGAATCATCAATATTGTCCATTGCATCTAGAATGCTCAGTCCTCTCCAGGAGACTTTTCACCTGTTCGTCCCAAATCCATCAGAAGAATCGCTATCTCTGGCAGCTATAGCATTATAAAATGTATTTATTTTATAATATGAAAGAAAGTCAAAATTACTCCTTGATCTATGGGCTACAGAATAAATGTTTTGTTGACAGGCTTGAAGATAACATTAATCTTCATATGTATCTTCATTTGAGTTCTTGAGTAAATAGGTAACTTGTCAATGAGCAGTAATATTTTGAAAGACATCTTTTTTTTTTTTTTTTTTTCCTGAGCAGTAGTTTTAAACAATGGGCTTAAAATATTCAGTAAACCGTGATATAAACAGATATGCTGTCATCCAGGCCTTATTGTTCCATTTATAGAGCATAGGCAGATGAATGTTAGCATAATTGTTAACAGTCCTAGGATTTTCAGAATAGTAAATGAACATTGGCTTCAACTTAAAGTCGTCAGCCATAACACCTTCTAATAAGAAAGCCAGTCTGTCTTTTGAAGCTTTGAAGCCAGGCATTGGCTTATCTATAGTTAGGAAGCACTAGATGGCATCTTCTTCCATTAGAAGGCCACTTTGTCTATAACGAAAATCTGTTGTTTAGTGTATCTACCTTCATCATTCATCTTACCTAGAACTACTGGATAACTAACCGTAGCTTCTACAGGAGCACCCGCTGCTTCACCTTGCATTGGTGTGTTACAGAGATGGTGTCTTTTCTTCAGCTTTATAAACCAACCTCTGCTAGCTTTAAACTTTTATCTTATAGATTCCTTACCTCTCTTAGCCATCATAGAATTGAAAAGAGTTAGGGCCTTGCTCTATGTTATAATTTTGTTTAAGGGAATGTTGTAGCCATTTGATCTTCCATCCAGGTCATTAAAACTTTCTCCATATCAGAAATAAATCTTTTCATTTTCTTATGATTCCTATATTCGTTGGAGTAACACTTCAAATTTCTTTCAAGCTTTTTGCTTGTTTGTTTGCAAATTTATTATTTGATTTTTTTAAAGCATCAAGTAAACATTATGGGCAAAATCAGAACAGAATTGGACTTCCTTACATTTATGTTATGGATTTTTTCTTTTTTTTTTTCAATTGATGCATATTTCTACATATTTATGGAGCACCTGTGATATTTTGTTACATGCATGGAATATGGAATGATCCACTCAGGGTACTTACTATATCTGTCACCTCAAGTATTCATCATTTCTACGTGTTGGAAACATTTCAAGTCCTCTCTTCTAGTTATTTTGATATATGTAATATAGTGTTATGAACTATAGTCACCCCACTGTGCTATAGAACATAGAACTTCTTGCTTCTATCTGACTGTATATTTGTACCCATTAACCAATCTCTCTGAATCCTCCTCCCCACCTTCTCAGCCTCTGATGTTTGTCATTACTCTCTACCTCCATGAGATCAGCATTTTTTAGCTCTCATATATAAGCGAGAACATGCAATATTTATCTTTTTGTGTCTGGCCTATTTCACTTAATATAATGACCTCCAGTTCCATCCATATTGCTGCAAATGACATGATACTATTTTTTTTTTTTTTTTTGGTGAATAGTATGCCTTTTTTGTATTCATATCACAGTTTTTAATCTATTCATCCATTGGTGGACACTTAGGTTGATTCCATATCTTTGCTACTATGAATAGTGCTGTAGTAAACTGAGAGTGCCGTTATGTCTGTGATATACTGTATTTCTTTCCTTGGATAAATATCCCATAGTCTTATTGCTGGGTCACATGGTAGCTCTCCTTTCAGCTTTTTGAGAACTCTTCATACTGTTTTCATGATGGCTTTACTAATTTATATTATCACTAACAGATCCTTGCCAGCGTCTGTTATTGTTTTTGTGTAGTTTTTTTTTTTTTTCTTTCTTTTTAACTTGGAATTCTATTTAGTTTAGTGGGTCTATTTATAGACCCACCGATCTGGGACATCTTAAACTTTGGTGGGAGAGAAGTGGTCGAATCACTTCAATTGGAATGTTGGGAATGAGCAATGAAGGACATAATAATAAATTAAAATTAGGATGATTGCTACTTACACCAAATATATATTTTAATGATGTTTTACAAATCTATCTGGGTGTTTGTTCGTTTTAATGTCTGTCTTTCCACTATGATTAGAAAAAATATGCTTAGACATTCTGGATTAATTATAGTCCCAGGTGAAAAATCTGCTTTAGTAACCACTGATCATTCATTTCTCACATGATGAGAGGCAGACGAGGAACACTGGATTTGTAAATTGGTTCTAGGTCTATTTTAATCTAACTTTTGAGCTATGACTTCTTTTTGACATTTCTGAACTTGGAGTTCAAATCTGTAAGCAGTGAAACACTACGTCCATTCAACACTTAGCACCATGCCAGGAACGCAGCTGGGCTCGATTAGTATTTATTGAATGAGTACATAAATCTTCATTTGTTCAGTCATTGTATTATCAAAATGAAAAAAAAAAAAACAACTGTGAACTTTGTGGCTGAATTTTGGCTGTTTTTCCCTTGTACATTACCACTTACTTGTTTATTGCTAATTGTTTTCCCAACCAGAGAATTAGAAAGGAAAAACATGAATAGATATTAAACAAATAGCAGTCAAATTTAGTCCTAATTAGTGGTTACTTTAAATGCTTTCATTGGAGAAATAAGATAAAAAGTAAGTACACAGCGAGGTTTGGGGATTAACCAGTTATCTGTTAATCATATTTATTTTAGGCAAAAAATTATCATAAATAATAAAGACTTGTTTCAGCTAAATTATACATGCTTAAATGTGAATGGACTGTTGAGATCATTTGATATAAATGCCCATGTTGACAACTGGGGAAAATGCAATACATAAAAGTTTCAAGTGAGTTGTTGAAGTGATTGTTAGTCCTTTATTTCCTCCTCATTTTCCTCCCATTTGGTACTGCACAGTTAGAAATTTTATAAAATGAAGGCATGTTCCTTATTCTTTCTTTTGCATCCCTTCTTTACCATAACTTCCCACATTTTACTTGTATTTTAGTGGATTTTAGTTCCATCTTCGTGAAAAATATCTTAATTTTTTTCTTGAAAGTAAATTCTGTCACCTGTAATTTCTGACAGTAAAAAGTCATCTCATGTGTGTTCTATTTATTATTTCTGTTGTTTATAAATGATTAGGTCTTTATTTTCTTCCCGAGATCTTCTGTGGTTCCTATCACACATACAACTATGGTTTTACATCCTAATCTTCTGATCTTAAACAGTCATCCATATTTTCTGATGTTTCACCTCTCTGTGTTACATTCAGTGCAATTCTCATTGAAGGTGGGTTGTATTTTCATAGGGATTTAATAACACCTTTAAATTTTTAACAACTTTATTAAGGTATAGTTAATATTCAACAAAAAAGCAAACTATACAAGTTTAATGTACCTGTATATAATTTGATCAGTTTGGACATATGCATACAGCTGTGATACCATCAAGAATCAAGATATTAAACATACACATATCTGTCACCTCCCAAAATTATCTGTGTCTCTTTCCTTAATACAGTAAAAACACTTGACCTGAGATTTAGCTTCAATGCATTTTGAAGTGCATAACACCATATCGTTAATTATAGGTACTACGTTACACACATTATCTCAGAACTCACTCATCTCACATAACTAAAACTTTATACCTAGTTCCCAACAATTTTCTCTTTCCCTCTTCCCTTAGTCTCTGGTAAGTACCCCGTTATTCTCTGCTTCTATGAATTTGACTATTGCAGATACCTCATGTACATGGAATCATCTTTGAGACAGGCTTATTTTACTTTGCATAGCATTCTCTAGGCTCACACATGTTGTTGCAATTGGTAGTATTTTTTCTTCTTTAAGGTAATATTCCATTGTATATATATACCATGCTTTCTTTATCCATTCACCTGTCAATGTGTATTTGGATTGTTTCTATATCTTAGCTATTATGAATAGTGCTGTAAGGAATATGAGAATACAAGATATCTCTGATCCTGATGCCAAGAAATAAGATTACTGGATCATATGGTAGTTATATTTTAATTTTTAAGAAATTTCTTTACTATATTCTCCATGGTGGCTACATCATTTTCCATTTCCATCAACATTGAACAAGTATTCCAAATTCTTCATATTTTTGTTATCCTATTTATTTTTGATAATAGCCATCCTAACAGATGTGAGGTGCTATCTCAGTGGTGTTTGATTGGATTTCCTTGGTGATCAGTGATGTTGAGCACCTTTTTACCTACCTGGTGATCATATTGTATGTCTTCATTGGAGAAAAGTCTACTCAAGTCCTTTGCCCATTTTAAAATTGGATTACTCATTCTTTTGTGTTTGGTTTTCTCTTTCTTTTTACTTTTGAGTTATAAGAGTTTTGATATATTTTGAAATTAATCACATATTATACAAATGGTTTGCAAATGTTTACTTCCATTCCACAAAAAATGGCCTATGCCTTTTCACTCTATTATCTTCTTGGTAATGCAGAAGCTTTTTAGTTTGACATAAGTTCTTTTATCAATTTTTGCTTTTGTTAACAGTGTTTTTGGTATGAGACCTTTAATGTTTGCCTATGGTTGGTAGGCTTAGTTTTAAGTGACAATCCCTTGTAGAATGAGACTGGTGAATCACGAACCTTCACAGCAACCTGGATGGAACTGGAGATCACTATTCTAAGTGAAGTAACACAGGAATGGAAAACCAAACATCGTATGTTTTTATTCATAAGTGGGAGCTAAGCTATGAGGATGCAAAGATGTAAGAATAATACAAAGAACTTTGGGGGCTTGAGGGAAAGTGTGGGAGGGGATGAGGGATAAAATACTACACATTGGATGCAGAAATCACCACTAAAGAACGTATTCATGTAACCAAGCACCACCTGTGCCCCGAAACGTCAGAAAAATCTCAAAAATCACCACTAAAGAATCTACTCATGTAAGAAAACACAACTTGATCCCCAAAATTCCCCTACTGAAATTTTTTATTTTATTTCATTTTATTTTAATTTTTTTTATTATTATACTTTAAGTTCTACGGTACATGTGCATGGTGTATATGTGCCACATTTTCTTAATCCAGTCTGTCACAGATGGACATTTGGGTTGATTCCAAGTCTTTGCTATTGTGAATAGTGCCGCAATAAACATACATGTGCATGTGTCTTTATAGCAGCATGATTTATAGTCCTTTGGGTATATACCCAGTAGTGGGATGGCTGGGTCATATGGTACATCTAGTTCTAGATCCTTGAGGAATTGCCATACTGTTTTCCATAATGGTTGAACTAGTTTACAATCCCACCAACAGTGTAAAAGTGTTCCTATTTCTCCACATCCTCTCCAACACCTGTTGTTTCCTGACTTTTTAATGATTGCCATTCTAACTGGTGTGAGATGGTATCTCATTGTGGTTTTGATTTGCATTTCTCTGATGGCGAGTGATGATGAGCATTTTTTCA
Source organism: Rhinopithecus roxellana (assembly GCF_007565055.1). NCBI lineage: Eukaryota > Metazoa > Chordata > Mammalia > Primates > Cercopithecidae > Rhinopithecus > Rhinopithecus roxellana. The sequence goes on from NC_044551.1 coordinate 66,005,671, forward strand.
TGTGTCTGTTGGCTGTATGAATGTCTTCTTTTGAGAAATGTCTGTTCATATCCTTTGCCCACTTTTTGATGGGGTTGTTTGTTTTTTTCTTGTATATTTGTTTGAGTTCTTTGTAGATTCTGGATATTAGCCCTTTGTCAGATGAGTAGATTGCAAAAATTTTCTCCCATTCTGTAGGTTGCCTGTTCACTCTGATGGTAGTTTCTTTTGCAGTGCAGAAGCTCTTTGGTTTAATTAGATCCCATTTGTCGATTTTGGCTTTTGCTGCCGTTGCTTTTGGTGTTTTAGACATGAAGTCCTTGCCCATGCCTATGTCCTGAATGTACTACCTAGGTTTTCTTCTAGGGTTTTTATGGTATTAGGTCTAACATTTAAGTCTCTAATCCATCTTGAATTTCCCCTACTGAAATATTTTTAAAAGCAAAAAAACAAAATCCACTTTACAAATAGAAAACAAAAATCAATTTGAACAAGAGGACCAGATGTTCTCACATGATGTAAACAATGTAAATTAAAATCCCCAAATAATATGAATAAAGACCAGTGTTTTGGGATGGTCTGGGGCCTCAGAGCCTAAGTAAAGATGATAGATGTCATATTCATATCTTATCCTTATAATAGTATAGAATTTGTTTCTCTAGTCCAGCATTTTATTAGAGATATAACTTGAGAGCCAATGTTTAATTGCAATTCATTGCTGTATAAAGATTTAAGAATTTCTCAGCTTTAATAATGTTTTCTATTTTCTGGTCAATTTTTCATATAATTATTGTTAAATGTATATTAATACAACCCTTAGATAAAAAAATAGAACTTTATATTACCCTGTATACATTTCTACCAATATAAAACTATAATTCTAATTTTTTTAGATATTGAAAATATTATAAAATTAACTGGTATAATTAATTCACAGATTATTTTCTGTTATCTAGGGGATTAAGTTATGGTCTTTTCATTATAATAGTTTATGGATTGTTAATACCTTGTAGAAATATATACTTATTCCTTTTGAAACACTGATTTTTTCAAAAATGCTATGGATCATATCTTATAGAAAAATAAAATTTCATTAATTAAACAAGGTTATAATGATTTCTATGTACATTATTGCACTGTATGAATTAAACAAGGTTATAGTGATTTCTAAGTACATTATTGGACTGTATGAATGTTCTAGTGAATTAACAGAGTGTAATTCTCTGTTCAGTCTAAACACTACTTACATGAAGTCCTTGCCCATGCCTATGTCCTGAATGGTACTACCTAGATTTTCTTCTAGGGTTTTTATGGTATTAGGTCTAACATTTAAGTCTCTAATCCATCTTGAATTAATCTTCGTATAAGGAGTAAGGAAAGGATCCAGTTTCAGCTTTCTACTTATGGCTAGCCAATTTTCCCAGCACCATTTATTAAATAGGGAATCCTTTCCCCATTTCTTGTTTCTCTCAGGTTTGTCAAAGATCAGATGGCTGTAGATGTGTGGTATTATTTCTGAGGACTCTGTTCTGTTCCATTGGTCTATAGCTCTGTTTTGGTACCAGTACCATGCTGTTTTGGTTACTGTAGCCTTGTAGTATAGTTTGAAGTCAGGTAGCGTGATGCCTCCAGCTTTGTCCTTTTGACTTAGGATTGTCTTGGCAATGCGGGCTCTTTTTTGGTTCCATATGAACTTTAAACACCAAAAGCAATGGCAGCAAAAGCCAAAATTGACAAATGGGATCTAATTAAACTAAAGAGCTTCTGCACAGCAAAAGAAACTACCATCAGAGTGAACAGGCAACCTACAGAATGGGAGAAAATTTTTGCACTCTACTCATCTGACAAAGGGCTAATATCCAGAATCTACAAAGAACTCAAACAAATATACAAGAAAAAAACAAACAACCCCATCAAAAAGTGGGCAAAGGATATGAACAGACATTTCTCGAAAGAAGACATTCATACAGCCAACAGACACATGAAAAAATGCTCATCATCACTCGCCATCAGAGAAATGCAAATCAAAACCACAATGAGATACCATCTCACACCAGTTAGAATGGCAATCATTAAAAAATCGGGAAACAACAGTTGTTGGAGAGGATGTGGAGAAATAGGAACACTTTTACACTGTTGGTGAGATTGTAAACTAGTTCAACCATTATGGAAAACAGTATGGCAATTCCTCAAGGATCTAGAACTAGATGTACCATATGACCTAGCCATCCCACTACTGGGTATATACCCAAAGGATTATAAATTATTGTACTACAAAGACACATGCACACGTATGTTTATTGCGGCACTATTCACAATAGCAAAGACTTGGAATCAACCCAAATGTCCATCTGTGACAGACTGGATTAAGAAAATGTGGCACATATACACCATGGAATACTATGCAGCCATAAAAAAGGATGAGTTTGCATCCTTTGTAGGGACATGGATGCAGCTGGAAACCATCATTCTTAGCAAACTATCACAAGAAGAGAAAACCAAACACCGCATGTTTTCACTCATAGGTGGGAACTGAACAATGACATCACTTGGACTCGGGAAGGGGAACATCACACACCGGGGCCTATCATGGGGAGGGGGGAAGGGGGAGGGATTGCACTGGGGAGTTATACATGATATAAATGATGAATTGATGGGTGCTGACGAGTTGATGGGTGCAGCACACCAACATGGCACAAATATACATATGTAACAAACCTGCACGTTATGCACATGTACCCTAGAACTTAAAGTATAATAATAATTAAAAAAAAAAAACACTAACTACTTACACAATTGATACATTCAGAAACTACTATGTTTAGCAACTATGTATTGCACTGTAGATATAGTTGGGCAAATCACAATCTCAGCTCCCGAACTCATGGAACTTTAGACTTTTAGAGTTTTATATTAATGGTATTATGAATACCGTTAATTTTTAGGTGAAATATTATTATTCCTCAATTAATATGTGTAGCTGCATCAGAGTATATTCTGGCTAAAGTTCTGATGTGTTAGTCAAAATCAAATTGTGCCCAAGTGATAAATTCCGTCTGGCCAATGAAATAAGAATGCTACTTAAAATAGTGTCACTCTTGAAATGCAAACAGAATTAAAATTTTACATTTGCCTCTCTGACTTCTCTTTATGATACTGGTTCAAGAAAGGTAGGAAGGAAAGAACAGAAGAAATGAAGTGTAAGAAGTAAGGAAGAAAATAAAGATAGATGGAAGGAAAGAAGGAAAGAAAGAAAGACAGAAGATAGTTTGAAGTCAGGTAGCATGATGCCTCCAGCTTTATTCTTTTGGCTTAGGCTTGTCTTGGCAATGTGGGCTCTCTTTTGGTTCCATATGAACTTTAAAGTCATGTTTTCCAATTATGTGAAGAAAGTCATTGGTAGCTTAAGGGGTTGGTATTGAATCTGTAAATTACCTTGGGCAGTATGGCCATTTTCACAATATTGATTCTTCCTATCCATGAACATGGAATGTTCTTCTATTTGTTTGTGTCCTGTTTTATTTCACTGAGCAGTGGTTTTCAGTTCTCCTTGAAGAGGTCCCTCACATCCTTTGTAAGTTGGATTTCTAGGTATTTTATTCTCTTTGAAGCAATTGTGAATGGGAGTTCACTCTGATTTGACTCTCTGTTTGTCTGCTATTGGTGTATAAGAATGCTTGTGATTTTTGCACATTGATTTTGTATCCTGAGAATTTGCTAAAGTTGCTTATCCACTTAAGGAAATTTTGAGCTGAGACAATGGGGTTTTCTAAATATATAATCATGTCATCTGCAACCAGAGACAATTTGGCTTCCTCATTTCCTAATTGAGTACCCTTTATTTATTTCTCCTGCTTGACTGCCCTGGCCAGAACTTCGACCACTATGTTGAATAGGAGTGGAGAGAGAGAGCATCCCTGTCTTGTGCCAGTTTTCAAAGGGAATGCTTCCAGTTTTGCCCATTCAGTATGATGTTGGCTGTGGGTTTGTCATAAATAGCTCTTATTATTTTGAGATACGTCCCATCAATACCAAATTTATGGAGAGATTTTAACATGAAGGGCTGTTGAATTTTGTCAAAGGCCTTTTCTGCATCTATTGAGACAATCATGTGGTTTTTGTCTTTGGTTCTGTTTACATGCTGGATTATGTTTATTGATTTGCATATGTTGAACCAGCCTTTCATCCCAGGGATGAAGCCCACTTGATCATGTTGGATAAGCTTTTGGATGTGCTGCTGGATTCGGTTTGCCAGTATTTTATTGAAGATTTTTGCATTGATGTTCATCAGGGATATTGGTCTAAAATTCTCTTTTTTTTTTATGTCTTTGCCAGGCTTTGGTATCAGGATGATGTTGGCCTCATAAAATGAGTTAGGGAGGATTCCCTCTTTTTGTATTGATTGGAATAGTTTCAGAAGGAATGGTACCAGCTCCTCCTTGTACCTCTGGTAGAATTCGGTGGTGAATCTGTCTGGTCCTGGACTTCTTTTTGTTGGTACATTATTAATTATTGCCTCAATTTCAGAGCCTGTTATTGGTCTATTCAGGGAGCCAACTTCTTCCTGGTTTAGTCTTGGGAGAGTGTAAGTGTCCAGGAAATTATCCATTTCTTCCAGGTTTTCTAGTTTATTTGTGTAGAGGTATTTATAGAATTCTCTGATGGTACTTTGTATTTCTGTGGGGTCGGGGGTGATATCCCCTTTATCATTCTTTATTGCATCTATTTGATTATTCTCTCTTTTCTTCTTTATTAGTCATGCTAGTGTTCTATCAATTTTGTTGATCTTTTCAAAAAACCAGCTCCTGGATTCATTGATTTTTTTGAAGAACTTTTTGTGTCTCTATCTCCTGCAGTAATGCTCTGATCTTACTTAATTATTACCTTCTGCTAGCTTTTGAATGTGTTTGCTCTTGCTTCCCTAGTTCTTTTAATTGGGATGTTAGGGTGTCAATTTTAGATCTTTCTTGCTTTCCCTTTTGGGCGTTTAGTGCTATAAATTTCCCTCTACACACTGCTTTAAATGTGTCCCAGAGATTCTGGTGTGTTGTATCTTTGTTCTCATTGGTTTCAAAGAACATCTTTATTTCTGCCTTCATTTCGTTATGTACCCAGTAGTCATTCAGGAGTAGGTTGTTCAGTTTCCATGTAGTTGAGCGGTTTAGAGTGAATTTCTTAATCCTGAGTTCTAGTTTGATTGCACTGTTGTCTGAGATACAGTTTGTTATAATTTCTGTTCTTTTACATTTGCTGAGGAGTGCTTTACTTCTAACTACGTGGTCAATTTCAGAATAAGTGTAATTTGGTGCTTAGAAGAATGTATATTCTGTTGATTTGGGGTGGAGAGTTCTACAGATGTCTATTAGGTCCACTTGGTGCAGAGCTGAGTCCAATTCCTGGATACCTTTTTAACTTTCTCTCTCATTGATCTGTCTAATGTTGACAGTTGGGGGTTAAATTCTCCCATTATTATTGTGTGGGAGTCTAAGTCTCTTTGTAAGTCTCTCAGGACTTGCTCTATGAATCTGGGTGCTTCTGTATTGGATGCATATATGTTTAGGATAGTTGGCTCTTCTTGTTGAATTGATCCCTTTACCATTATGTAATGGCCTTCTTTGTCTCTTTTGATCTTTGTTGGTTTAAAGTTTGTTTTATCAGAGACTAGGTTTGCGACCCCTGCCTTTTTTTGTTTTCCATTTGCTTGGTAGGATCTTCCTCCATCCCTTTATTTTGAGCCTATGTGTGCCTCCACATGTGAGATGGGTCTCCTGAATACTGCAAACTGATGGGTCTTGACTCTTTATCCAATTTGCCAGTCTGTGTCTTTTAATTGGAGCATTTAGCCTATTTACATTTAAGGTTAATACTGTTATGTGTTAATTTGATCCTGTCATTATGATATTAGCTGGTTATTTTGCTTGCTAGTTGATGCAGTTTCTTCCTAGCATCAATGGTCTTCACACTTTGGCATGTTTTTGCAGTGGCTGGTATTGGTTGTTTCTTTCCAGGTTTAGTGCTTCCTTCAGAAGCTCTTGTAGGGCAGGCCAAGTGATGACAAAATCTCTCAGCATATGTTTGTCTGTAAAGGATTTTATTTCTCCTTCACTTATGAAACTTAGTTTGGCTGGATATGAAATTCTGGGTTTAAAATTATTTTCCTTAGGAATGTTGAATATTAGCCCCCACTCTCTTCTGGCTTGTAAAGTTTCTGCCGAGAGATCCGCTGTTAGTCTGATGGGCTTCCCTTTGTGGGTAACCCAACCTTTTTCTCTGGTTGCCCTTAACATTTTTTCCTTCATTTCAACTTTGGTGAATCTGACAGTTATGTGTCTTGGAGTTGCTCTTCTTGAGGAGTATCTTTGTGGTGTTCTCTGTATTTCCCGAATTTGAATGTTGGCCTGTCTTTCTATGTTGGGGAAGTTCTCCTGGATAATATCCTTTAGAGTGTTTTCCAACTTGGTTCCATTCTCTCCATCATTTTCAGGTACACCAATCAGACATAGATTTGGTCTTTTCACATAGTCCCATATTTCTTGGAGGCTTTTTTTTTTTTTTTTTTTTAACTCCTGTTTCTCTAAACTTCTCTTCTTGCCTCATTTCATTCATTTAATCTCCAGTCACTGATAACCTTTCTTCCAGTTGATCAAATCTGTTACTGAAGCTTGTGTTTTTGTCATGTAGTTCTCGAGTCATGGTTTTCAGCTCTATTAGATCATTTAAGGACTTCTCTACATTGGTTATTCTAGTTAGCCATTCATCTAATCTTTTTTCAAGATTTTTAGCTTCTTTGCAATGGGTTTGAACTTCCTCCTTTGGCTTGGAAAAGTTTGATCATCTGAAACCTTCTTCTCTCAACTCGTCAAAGTCATTCTCCCTCCAGCTTTGTTCCATTGCTGGCGAGGAGCTGTGTTCCTTTGGAGGGGGTGAGGTGTTCTGATTTTTAGAATTTTAAGCTTTTCTGCTCTGTTTTTCCCCATCTTTGTGGTTTTATCTACCTTTGGTCTTTGATGATGGTGACGTACAGATGGGGTTTTGGTGTGTATGTCCTTTCTGTTTGTTAGTTTTCCTTCAAATAGTCAGGACCCTCAACTGCAGGTCTGTTGGAGTTTACTTGAGGTCCACTCCCAACCCTGTTTGCCTGGGTATCAGCAGCTGAGGCTGCAGAAGAGTGAGTAGTGCTAAACAGCAAATGTTGCTGCCTGATCATTCCTCTGGAAACTTTGTCTCAGAGGAGTACTCGGCTGTGTGAGGAGTCAGTCTGCACCTACTGGGGGGTGCCTCCCAGTTAGGCTACAGTAACCAAAACAGCATGGTACTGGTACCAAAACAGAGATATAGACCAATGGAACAGAAAAGAGCCCTCAGAAATAATACCACATATCTACAACCATCTGATCTTTGGCAAACCTAACAACAACAAGAAATGGGGAAAGGATTCACTGCTTAATAAATGGTGCTGGGAAAACTAGCTAGCCATATGTAGAAAGCTGAAACTGGATCCCGTCCTTATACCTTATACAAAAATTAATTCAAGATTGATTAGAGACTTAAATTTTAGATCTAAAACCATAAAAACCATAGAAGAAAACTTAGGTAATACCATTCAGGACATAGATATGGGCAAGGACTTCATGTCTAAAATACCAAAAGCAATGGTAACAAAAACCAAAATTGACAAATAGGATCTAATTAAACTAAAGAGCTTCTGCACAGCAAAAGAAACTACCATCAGAGTGAACAGGCAACATACAGAATGGGAGAAAAATTTTGCAATATACTCATCTGACAAAGGACTAATATCCAGAACCTACAAAGAACTCAAATAAATTTACAAGAAAAAAACAAACAACTCCATCAAAAAGTGGGGGAAGGATATGAACAGACACTTCTCGAAAGAAGACATTTATGCAGCCAACAGACACATGAAAAATTTCTCATCATCACTGGCCATGAAAGAAATGCAAATCAAAACAACAGTGAGATACCATCTCACACCAGTTAGAATGGCAATCATTAAAAAGTCAGGAAACAACTGGTGCTGGAGAGGATGTGGAGAAATAGGAACACTTTTACACTGTTGCTGGGACTATAAGCTAGATCAACCATCGTGGAAGACAGTGTGGCAATTCCTCAAGGATCCAGAATTAGAAATACCATTTGACCCAACCATCCTATTACTGGGTATATACCCAAAGGATAATAAATCATGCTGCTATAAAGACACATGCACACATATGTTTATTCCAGCACTATTCGCAATAGCAAAGACTTGGAACCAACCCAAATGTCCATCAATGATGGACTGGATTAAGAAAATGTGGCACATATACACCATGGAAAACCATGCAGCCATGAAAAAGGATAAGTTCATGTCTTTTTTAGGGACATGGATGCAGCTGGAAACCATCATTCTCAGCAAACTATCGCAAGAACAGAAAACCAAACACTGCATGTTCTTGCTCATAGTTGGGAATTGAGCAATGAGGACACTTGGACACAGGAAGGGGAACACCACACACTGGAGCCTGCCATGGGGTAGAGGGAGGGGGGAGGAATAGCATTAAGAGATATACCTAATGTAAATGACGAATTAATGGGTGCAGCACACCAACATGGCACATGCATACATATGTAACAAACCTGCACGTTGTGCACATGTACCCTAGAACTTAAAGTGTAATTAAAAAAAAAAAAAAAGAAAGAAAGAAGAAAGTAAAATAAGATATTTATTAGTTAATGGATTAGGCAATATACTTAAAATAGAGTAACTCTAACTCAGCTATTTAATTAAATACAACTAATGAATAAAGACCCTAGGTGACTGGAAGAAGAATATTTAATACAGTTATAAACTAGCAAGGAATCTGGGAAGATGTTAATAAATCTTGGTTTCTGTCTGACAATTTATGTATATACAAAGCCTTGTTTGTCCAACTTGCAATCCTAAAGAAAAAAAATGAGTTAGTATAGCATATTAATTTTTGAAAATATCATTTAAGCTATAGTAATGCAACCTATGTAAACTACAACTAGTTTGTATTTTTGAAACATGAAGGAAATAGGTAGAAGCACATTACTCACTGAACTGTTTCCAGTGAATTTGAAGGAACTGTATTATCTTGTTATATTTATGTCATACAGCAGAGGGCTCTGCTTGTATTGGCCATAAAATTGAATAGTGTATTAGAGCTTGAGTAGAATATAGAAATAGATATTTATTAAATAAAATATTGCAAAATATAAATAAAATTATAAATAAGATGGTAGTAATCATTTAAATCTTTTTGTTGAGATAAAGTTCTCTGTTTCTTTTTATTATTATTTGCTTCTTTCAAATTTTATTATGCCTGTTTAGGTTTCCTTTTCTGACAGTATTTTTATATGAACATTATATAGATCTGAAAAATAATAATGAGAGAGACTGTTGATTTCTTCCTAAATCATTTTAGCAATAAGATTGTTACTAGAATAATTATTACAGTGAAAATAAAACCCCTTGCTCTTAAAGCAGATTGGGTTATAGTTTATATATGAAAAATAATTATTGGAAATTGATATGTATAAGGAACAAAGCTAATCACTGAATAGAGACAATTATAAATAAAACACAGTGTTTTGTTGAATATAAATAACATGAATAAAAATATTTCTATAAGACAGAATAGAGCAAGTTTCATAAAAAATTTACCACTAAAATGTGCTAGAGAAGTTGAAATGATAAAAGCTATATAATCAGTTACTTGGGTGTATCAACAGGAAGAATAAGACTAAGAAACTTTTTAGACAGAACATAAGGTTCTACCAGGCACAGCATTAGGGAAAACAGGAGGAATATTCAGGGAAACACAAACGCTCAGTTTGCCAAAAAGCAGAGTTTGAAAAGATGATAAGAATGAGACAGGTTCTATGAGTTACAGTGGATTAATTTTAACACAAACCTGTAAATGCCTTGATGAAACATTTACTTGATTAGCAAATTATTATGCCTCATACTAAAACTAGAAGATTCATAACCCTAGACACATAAACTATATTAGAACCCTCAAGATACTACAGAGTCAAATTTTGTATCAAAATAAATTCAACGGGGGCGGAGCAAGATGGCCGAATAGGAAGAGCTCCAGTCTCCAACTCCCAGCATGAGTGACACAGAAGACCGGTGATTTCTGCATTTTCAACTGAGGTACTGGGGACATCTCACTAGGGAGTGCCGGACAATCGGTGCTGTTCAGCTGCTGCAGCCTGACCAGCGAGAGCTGAAGCAGGGCGAGGCATCGCCTCACCTGGGAAGTGCAAGGGGGAAGGGTATCCCTTTTCCTAGCCAGGGGAACTGAGACACACAACACCTGGAATATCGGGTAACTCACACCCCAATACCGCGCTCTAAGCAAATGGGCACACCAGAAGAATATATCCCTCACCTGGCCGGGAGGGTCCCACGCCCATGGAGCCTCCCTGATTGTTAACACAGCAGTCTGCGGCGATCTAACCGCGAGGCAGCAGCGAGGCTGGGGGAGGGGCGTCCGCCATTGCTGAGGCTTAAGTAGGTAAACAAAGCCGCTGGGAAGCTCGAACTGGGTGGAGCTCACAGCAGCCCAAGGAAACCTGCCTGTCTCTATAGACTCCACCTCTGGGGGCAGAGCTCAGCTAAAAAACAATAGGGGAAATAGCAGAGGCCTGAGCAGACGCGAACGACTCTGTCTGACAGCTTTGAAGAGAGCAGTGGATCTCCCAACACGGAGGTTGAGATCTGAGAACGGACAGACTGCCTGCTCAAGTGGGTCACTGACCACTGAGTAGCCTAAGTGGGAGACATCCCCCACTAGGGGCAGTCTGACACCCCACACCTCACAGGGTGGAGTACACCCCTGAGAGGAAGCTTCCAAAGTAAGAATCAGACAGGTACACTCGCTGTTCAGCAATATTCTATCTTCGGCAACCTCTGCTGCTGATACCCAGGCAAACAGGGTCTGGAGTGGACCTCAAGCAATCTCCAACAGACCAACAGACAGTCCTTCTGACTGTCAGAAGGAAAACTATCAAACAGGAAGGACACCTATACCAAATCCCCATCAGTACGTCACCATCATTCAAAGACCAGAGACAGATAAAACCACAAAGATGGGGAAAAAGCAGGGCAGAAAAGCTGGAAATTCAAAAAATAAGAGTGCATCTCCCCCGGCAAAGGAGCGCAGCCCATCACCAGCAACGGATCAAAGCTGGTCAGAGAATGACTTTGACGAGATGAGAGAAGAAGGCTTCAGTCCATCAAACTTCTCAGAGCTAAAGGAGGAATTACATACCCAGCGCAAAGAAACTAAAAATCTTGAAAAAACAGTGGAAGAATTGACAGCTAGACTAATTAATGCAGAGAAGGTCATAAACGAAATGACAGAGATGAAAACCATGACACGAGAAATACATGACAAATGCACAAGCTTCAGTAACCGACTGGATCAACTGGAAGAAAGAGTATCAGCGATTGAGGATCAAATGAATGAAATGAAGCGAGAAGAGAAACCAAAAGAAAAAAGAAGAAAAAGAAATGAACAAAGCCTGCAAGAAGTATGGGATTATGTAAAAAGACCAAATCTACGTCTGATTGGGGTGCCTGAAAGTGAGGAGGAAAATGGAACCAAGTTGGAAAACACCTTTCAGGATACATCCAGGAGAACTTCCCCAACCTAGTAGGGCAGGCCAACATTCAAATTCAGGAAATACAGAGAACACCACAAAGATATTCCTCCAGAAGAGCAACTCCAAGACACATAATTGCCAGATTCACCAAAGTTGAAATGAAGGAAAAAATCTTAAGGGCAGCCAGAAAGGTCGGGTTACCCACAAAGAGAAGCCCATCAGACTAACAGCAGATCTCTTGACAGAAACTCTACAAGCCAGAAGAGAGTGGGAGCCAATATTCAACGTTCTTAAAGAAAAGAATTTTAAACCCAGAATTTCATATCCAGCCAAATTAAGTTTCATAAGTGAAGGAGAAATAAAATCCTTTACTAGATAAGCAAATGCTTAGAGATTTTGTCACCACCAGGCCTGCCTTACAAGAGACCCTGAAGGAAGCCCTAAACATGGAAAGGAACAACCGATACCAGTCATTGAAAAAACATGCCAAAATGTAAAGACCATCGAGGCTAGGAAGAAACTGCATCAACTAACGAGGAAAATAACCAGTTAATATCATAATGGCAGGATCAAGTTCACACATAACAATATTAACCTTAAATGTAAATGGACTAAATGCTCCAATTAAAAGACACAGACTGGCAAACTGGATCAAGAGTCAAGACGCATCCGTCTGCTGTATTCAGGAAACCCATCTCACATGCAGAGACATACATAGGCTCAAAATAAAGGGATGGAGGAAGATCTACCAAGCAAATGGAGAACAAAAACAAGCAGGGGTTGCAATCTTAGTCTCTGATAAAACAGACTTTAAACCATCAAAGATCAAAAGAGACAAAGAAGGCCATTACATAATGGTAAAGGAATCAATTCAACAGGAAGAGCTAACTATCCTAAATATATATGCACCCAATACAGGAGCACCCAGATTCATAAAGCAAGTCCTTAGAGACTTACAAAGAGACTTTGACTCCCATACAATAATAATGGGAGACTTCAACACTCCGCTGTCAACATTAGACAGATCAACGAGACAGAAAGTTAACAAGGATATCCAGGAATTGAACTCATCTCTGCACCAAGCGGACCTAATAGACATCTATAGAACTCTCCACCCCAAATCAACAGAATATACATTCTTCTCAGCACCACATCGCACTTATTCCAAAATTGACCACATAATTGGAAGGAAAGCACTCCTCAGCAAATGTACAAGAACAGAAATTATAACAAACTGTCTCTCAGACCACAGTGCAATCAAACTAGAACTCAGGACTAAGAAACTCACTCAATACCGCTCAACTACATGGAAACTGAACAACCTGCTCCTGAATGACTACTGGGTACATAACGAAATGAAGGCAGAAATAAAGATGTTCTTTGAAACGAATGAGAACAAAGATACAACATACCAGAATCTCTGGGACACATTTAAAGCAGTGTGTAGAGGGAAATTTATAGCACTAAATGCCCACAAGAGAAAGCAGGAAAGATCTAAAATTGACACTCTAACATCACAATTAAAAGAACTAGAGAGGCAAGAGCAAACACATTCAAAAGCTAGCAGAAGGCAAGAAATAACTAAGATCAGAGCAGAACTGAAGGAGATAGAGACACAAAAAACCCTCCAAAAAATCAATGAATCCAGGAGTTGGTTTTTTGAAAAGATCAACAAAATTGACAGACCGCTAGCAAGACTAATAAAGAAGAAAAGAGAGAGGAATCAAATAGATGCAATAAAAAATGATAAAGGGGATATCACCACTGACCCCACAGAAATACAAACTACCATCAGAGAATACTATAAACACCTCTACTCAAATCAACTAGAAAATCTAGAAGAAATGGATAATTTCCTGGACACTTACACTCTCCCAAGACTAAACCAGGAAGAAGTTGAATCCCTGAATAGACCAATAACAGGCTCTGAAATTGAGGCAACTATTAATAGCCTACCCACCAAAAAAAGTCCAGGACCAGATGGATTCACAGCTGAATTCTACCAGAGGTACAAGGAGGAGCTGGTACCATTCCTTCTGAAACTATTGCAATCAATAGAAAAAGAGGGAATCCTCCCTAACTCATTTTATGAGGCCAACATCATCCTGATACCAAAGCCTGGCAGAGACACAACAAAAAAAGAGAATTTTAGACCAATATCCCTGATGAACATCGATGCAAAAATCCTCAATAAAATACTGGCAAACCGGATTCAGCAGCACATCAAAAAGCTTATCCACCATGATCAAGTGGGTTTCATCCCTGGGATGCAAGGCTGGTTCAACATTCACAAATCAATAAACATAATCCAGTATATAAACAGAACCAAAGTCAGGAACCACATGATTATCTCAATAGATGCAGAAAAGGCTTTTGACAAAATTCAACAGCCCTTCATGCTAAAAACGCTCAATAAATTCGGTATTGATGGAACGTACCTCAAAATAATAAGAGCTATTTATGACAAACCCACAGCTAATATCATACTGAATGGGCAAAAACTGGAAAAATTCCCTTTGAAAACTGGTACAAGACAGGGATGCCCTCTCTCACCACTCCTATTCAACATAGTGTTGGAAGTTCTGGCTAGGGAAATCAGGCAAAAGAAAGAAATCAAGGGTATTCAGTTAGGAAAAGAAGAAGTCAAATTGTCCCTGTTTGCAGATGACATGATTGTATCTGGGATGTAAAGGACCTCTTCAAGGAGAACTACAAACCACTGCTCAGTGAAATCAAAGAGGACACAAACAAATGGAAGAACATACCATGCTCATGGATAGGAAGAATCAATATCGTGAAAATGGCCATACTGCCCAAGGTTATTTATAGATTCAATGCCATCCCCATCAAGCTACCAATGAGTTTCTTCACAGAATTGGAAAAAACTACTTTAAAGTTCATATGGAACCAAAAAAGAGCCCGCATTGCCAAGACAACCCTAAGTCAAAAGGACAAAGCTGGAGGCGTCACGCTACCTGACTTCAAACTATACTACAAGGCTACAGTAACCAAAACAGCATGGTACTGGTACCAAAACAGAGCTATAGACCAATGGAACAGAACAGAGTCCTCAGAAATAATACCACACATCTATAGCCATCTGATCTTTGACAAACCTGAGAGAAACAAGAAATGGGGAAAGGATTCCCTATTTAATAAATGGTGCTGGGAAAATTGGCTAGCCATAAGTAGTAAGCTGAAACTGGATCCTTTCCTTACCCCTTATATGAAGATTAATTCAAGATGGATTAGAGACTTAAATGTGAGACCTAATACCATAAAAACCCTAGAAGAAAATCTAGGTAGTACCATTCAGGATATAGGCATGGGCAAGGACTTCATGTCTAAAACACCAAAAGCAATGGCAGCAAAAGCCAAAATTGACAAATGGGATCTCATTAAACTAAAGAGCTTCTGCACAGCAAAAGAAACTACCATCAGAGTGAACAGGCAACCTACAGAATGGGAGAAAATTTTTGCAATCTACTCATCTGACAAAGGGCTAATATCCAGAATCTACAAAGAACTCAAACAAATATACAAGAAAAAAACAAACAACCCCATCAAAAAGTGGGCAAAGGATATGAACAGACATTTCTCAAAAGAAAACATTCATACAGCCAACAGACACATGAAAAAATGCTCATCATCACTCGCCATCAGAGAAATGCAAATCAAAAGCACAATGAGATACCATCTCACACCAGTTAGAATGGCAATCATCAAAAAATCAGGAAACAACAGGTGTTGGAGAGGATGTGGAGAAATAGGAACACTTTTACACTGTTGGTGGGATTGTAAACTAGTTCAACCATTATGGAAAACAGTATGGCAATTCCTCAAGGATCTAGAACTAGATGTACCATATGACCCAGCCATCCCACTACTGGGTATATACCCAAAGGATTATAAATTATTCTACTACAAAGACACATGCACACGTATGTTTATTGCGGCACTATTCACAATAGCAAAGACTTGGAATCAACCCAAATGTCCATCTGTGACAGACTGGATTAAGAAAATGTGGCACATATACACCATGGAATACTATGCAGCCATAAAAAAGGATGAGTTTGCGTCCTTTGTAGGGACATGGATGCAGCTGGAAACCATCATTCTTAGCAAACTATCACAAGAACAGAAAACCAAACACCGCATGTTCTCACTCATAGGTGGGAACTGAACAATGAGATCACTTGGACTCGGGAAGGGGAACATCACACACTGGGGCCTATCATGGGGGAGGGATTGCATTGGGGAGTTGTACATGATATAAATGATGAATTGATGGGTGCTGACGAGTTGATGCGTGCAGCACACCAACATGGCACAAGTATACATATGTAACAAACCTGCACGTTATGCACATTTACCCTAGAACTTAAAGTATAATAAAAAAATGAAAAAAAAAAAAATAAAATAAATAAATAAATAAATAAATAAATAAATAAATTCAACAAACATTGATAGAAATATATTTGCAAGAATATCTACTTTAATATATATAAATTGTTTTATTGGATCTTATAAATTTGACAGTTGTGTAAATACATTTGCTTTGCTATAATATTGTGGTTTTGTATAGCAAACAACATGTACATTCAATACATTTTTATTATATTTTTTTCTAAACTGCGTAATGGGTTTATATTAAAGAAAACAAAACAACAACAAAAATGAGTCTTTCTAAGAAATACTGGCTAATTTTGACATAAAAAATGTAGAATTCTCAGCCCATTTAAATTTATTATAATTATTGAAATATTTTGAATATGTCCATATTCTGAATCTTATTAAATGCTTGCTGTTTTTTGCAATAGCACATGTGATGTTTTTATGTCACTTTGTGTAAGCTACAATTTCTAGATATTCAATCAAACACTGATCTAGGTGTAATTTTGAAGGTATTTTGCAGATGTGATCATGATCAATAATCAGTTGGCAGTAAATTAGAGATATTTGATTTATAATAGATATTTTGGGTGGGTCCTATTTAACCAATCGAAGGATCTTAAGAGTAGAACTGAGGCTTCCCTAAAGAAGAAGAAATTCATCTTGTAGCTAACAGCTTCAGTCATTGCTAAAGAATTCCAGCCTTTCTCTTGACAGCCTGCCCTTTGGATTTTTGATTTGCTACACATTTCCCCAAAATCATCTAAGCCAAATGATGACAATCAAACTCTTAATATTTATCTACTACTGTTTTTGTCCGTCTAGCTGAAACAAGATGGCTACAGTTTAGGTAGTACTGAAAGT
This sequence comes from Rhinopithecus roxellana, assembly GCF_007565055.1. Taxonomy (NCBI): domain Eukaryota; kingdom Metazoa; phylum Chordata; class Mammalia; order Primates; family Cercopithecidae; genus Rhinopithecus; species Rhinopithecus roxellana. The sequence goes on from NC_044551.1 coordinate 66,022,546, forward strand.
GATTCTGGAAGAAGAGAAGCTTCAAAATACATTCTCTGAATTGGTTCTGAAATTTCTGGAATTTGTTTTCTAATGAATCAGATTTCAAAACACTCATGACTGTAAAAGAAAGTACTGACTTTCCCTCGCATAATGTGGCCATAGAGATAATACAAAAGATTGCCATTGGATACTCTTAATCAAATACCTATTGAAGATATTTTAGAACACTTTAGTCAAATTAAGAAGTATCATGGGATTTGCTGGAGTAAGTGCATGTATGTGTTAGCTTAGCTGTCATAACAAAATGCTACAGACTGAATGGCTTGAGTAACAGAAGTTTATGTTGTCACAGTTCTGGAAGCCCCAGCATCCAGGTACCAGCATGGTCAGTTTCTGGTGAAGCCGTGCTTCCTGGATTTCAGATGATCACCTTATTGCTGGGTGCTCACATGAACTTTCGTTGGTGGATATGTGAGGAAAGAAAGAAACAGAGCTCTAGCATTTCTTTCTTTATAAGGTTTCAGCCTTATCAATTTAGAGTCCTACCCTTAAAATTTCATTTAAATAAATGACATCCTTAAAGGCCCTGTTTCCAAATACAGTCACATTAGGGATAGATTAGGACCTCTAATCCAATTAAGTAGGTCTTTATTAATTTTGAGGGATACAGTTAAGTTCATAACAGTGGAAAAAGAAAAGGATGAGCTCAAGAAAACAAATTCCTGGATCAAGCTCTATATAAATAATTGGAAATGTTTTAAACCGGCACTGACATAAATCCTCATCTCCAGTAGCCTCAGGTTAAAGCTTTCTAAAAACCAGACTTCAGAGTTTCATCCTGTGAGTGGTTGAGATATAATGCAAATTGAATTATCAATATTTCTAGATACCTTCTCTAATGTGAGGGCATTCATTGGAAGGAAGGGGATTCTAAAAATTAAACTAAGTTAATATGAACAGATTTCATTAATGGATTATCAAATCCCTTAATTCTTCCCGACCTTCTTTCCCAATAGAAGTGGACCTTCCACCCATATCCAAATAACTTATATTGGTCTCTCTTGATGCCTCTGACTTGCAAGGGATGACTGAATCACCTCATGTCCTTCACATACACACTTCTAGACCTATAATTACACTCACCTTCCAGCATGTCAAAAAGGATAAGACACAAAGTCTAACCCATAAAAAAGTGCTAAACACCAAGAACTGCATGATTTTTCCACTTTACACAGAAATCTTAGGAATATCTGTTGGAATTTATCTTATGGATATGAGATCACAATAGAAAAATAAAACACTGGATCAGGCTGAAACTTTTTTTTTAACTGTTAAGTTAAATGTATGAATTCAAGCTTTTTTCTCCATATGATTGTTGGCCACATGTATGTCTTCTTTTGAAAAGTGTCTTTTCATATCCTTTGCCCAGTTTTTAGGGGATTTTTCATTTTTTCTTGTAAATTTGTCTAAATTCCTTATAGATGCTGGGTATTAGATCTTCATTAGATGCACAGTTTGCAAATACTTTTTCCCCATTCTTTACATTGTCTGTTTACTCTGTTGATAGTTTCTTTTCTGTGCAGAAGCTCTGTAGTTTAATTAAATCCAATTTGCCAATTTTTACATTTGTTGCAATTGCCTTTGATGCCTTTTTATGAAATTTTTGCCCCTGCCTACATCCAGAATTGTGTTGTCTAGACTGTGTTCCAAGGTTTATAGAGATTTTGATTTTACATTTAAGTCTTTAGTCCATCTTGAGTTAATTTTTGTATATAGTGTAAGGAACGGGTCCAGTTTTAATCTCCTTTACATGGTTAGTTATCCCGGCACTATTTACTGAATAGAGAATTTTTTCCCCATTGCTTGTTTTTCTCAGGCTTGATGAATATTAGATAGATGTAAGTATGTGGTTTTATTTCTGGATTCTCTATTCTGTTCAATTGATCTGTGCATCTGTTTATGTAGCATGCTGTTTTGGTTACTGTAGCCCTGTAACATAGTTTAAAGTCAGGTTCTGTGATGTCTCCAGCCCCGTTCCTTTTTCTTAGGATTTCCTTGACTGTCCGGGTTCTTTGTTTTATATGAATTTTAAAATAGGTTTTTCTAACTCAATGAAGAATGTCAAAGTAGTTGAATAGAAATAGCTAGCATTGAATATACAAATTGCTTTGGGCAGTATGGGCATTTTAGTGATGATTTTTCTTATCCATGAGCATGGAATCTTTTTTTCCATTTGTTTGTGTCATCTCTGAAATCTTTGAAGCAGTAGTTCTGAAATCTTTGAACAGTAGTTCTCCTCTTAAAAGAGAACTAATTAGCTGTATCCCTAAGTGTTTTATTCTTTTTCAGCAAATGTGAATGAGGGTTAGTTTGTGATTTGGTTCTCAGCTTGACTATTGTTGGTGTATAGGAATGCTAGGGATTTTTGCACATTGATTTTGTACTATGAGACTTTGCTAAAGTTGTTTATCAACTTAAAAAGCTTTGGGGCTGAGACTATCAGGTTTTCTAGATATAGGAACATGTAGTCTGCAAAAAGGGATAGTTTGACTTCCTTGCTTTATATTTGTACATTCTTTATTATTTTTTTCTTTTGCCGGATTGCCCAGGCCAGAACTTCAAATACTATGTTGAATAGGAGTGATAAGAGATGGCATCCTTATCTTGTGCCAGTTTTCAAGGGAAATGCTTTCAGCTTTTGCCCATTCACTATGATGTTGGCTGTACCTTTGTCATATAGGGATCTTATTATCTTGAGGTATGTTCCTTCAATATGTAATTTATCAAGAGGTTTCAACAAAAATGGATGTTGAATTTTGTTGAAAGCCTTTCCTGAATCTATTGAGATAATTCTGTGGTTTTTGTGTTTAGTTCTGTTTATATGATGAATCACATTTATTGATTTGTGTATGTTGAACCAACCTTGCATCCTGAGATTAAAGTCTACTTGATTGTGGTGGATAAGCTTTTTGATGTTCTAATGGATTTTGTTTGCTAGTATTTTATAGAGGATTTTCACATCGATATTCATCAAAGGTGTTGGCCTGAAGTTTGTTGTTGTTGTTGCTGTTGCTGTTGTTGCATCTCTGCCAGATTTTGGTATCAGGATAATGCTGGCTTCATAGAATGAGTTAGGGAGACATCTCTCCTTTTCAATCTTTTGCAATAGTTTCAGTAAGAATAATACCAACTCTTTTTTATATATGTGGTAGAATTCAGCTGTTAACACTTCTGGTCCTGGGTATGTATGTATTTATTTATTTATTTATTTATTTATTTATTTTTGGTTGGTAAGCTATTTATTACTGCCTCAATTTTAGAACTCATTATTGGTCTCTTCAGGGATTCAGTTTCTTCCTGGCTCAGTCTTAGAAGGGTGTATGTGTCCAGGAATCTATCTAGTCTATGTACAGAAAATGTTCTATTCTCTGTTTGCTCTTTGTCTTTTTGTGGGGTCAGTGATAATACTGACATTTTCATTGGTAATTGTGTTTATTTAAATCTTCTCTCTCTCGTCTTCTTTATTATTCTAGCAAGTGGCCTATCTATTTTACTAATTTTATAAAAGCTCCTGGATATGTTGATTGTTTGAATGGTTTTTCATGTCTCTTTCTCCCTCAGTTCTGCACTGATTTGGTTATTTATTGTCTTCTGCTAGCTTTGTGACTTTTTCGCTTTTGGTTCTTTAAATATTTTAGTTGTTGGATTGTTAACTTGAAATATTTATAACTTTTTGATGTGGGCATTTAGTGCTATAAATTTCCTTCTTAACACTGTCTTAGCTGTGTTGCAGAGATTCTGGTATGTTTTATCTTTTTTCTCATTAGTTTCAAATAATTTCTTGATTGTTGCCTAAATTTCGTTATTTACCCAAATGTCATTCAGAAGCAAATTATTCAATTTCCATGTAATTTTATGGTGCTGAGTGATTTTTTTAGTCTTGATTTTGAATTTGTTTGTGCTATGGTCAGGAAGACTTTTTTTAATGATTTTAGTTATTTTGCATTTGCTGAGTGTTTTACTTCCAATTATTGATTGAGTTTAGAGTCTGTCCCTTGGGGCCATGAGAATAATGTGTATTCTGGTGTTTTAGGGTGTAGAGTTCTGTCCATTTGATCGAGAATAGGTCCATTTGATCCAGAACTGAAATCAGGTCATTAGTATTTTTGTTAATTTTCTGTCTCAATGATCTGTTTAACATTGTGAGGTGTTAAAGCCTCCACTATTATTGTGCGGGAGTTTAAGTTTCTTTGAAGGTCTCTGAGAGCTTGCTTTATGAATCGGAGTGCTCCTTTGTTGGTGTCTTTATATTTAAGATAATTAGATCTTATTGAATTGAACACTTTACCATTATGTAATGTCCTTGGTATTTTTTTATCTTTGTTGGTTTCAATTCTGTTTTGTCTCAAACTATAACTGCAACTTTTTTTCTACTTTTCATTTGTTTAGTAGATTTTTCTCTATCATTTTATTTTGACTCTATTTGTATCATTACAGGTGAGATGGGTCTATTGAAGACAGCATACCAATGTGTCTTCATTCTTGATCCAGCTTGCCTCTCTGTGTCTTTTAACTGGGACATTTAACCCATTTACATTTATGGTAAATTTGAACCTGTCATCCTGATGTTAGCTGGTTAATTTGCAGTCTTGTTTATGTGGTTGCTTTATAGTGTCACTGGTCTTTGTGCTTCAGTGTCTCTTTGTTTTGGTTGGTAATGGTCTTTTTTTCTAATATTTAGTGCTTGCCTCAAGAACTCTTATAAGGCAGATCTGGTGGTAACAAGTCTCCTCAGCATTTGTTTATCTGAAAAGGATCTTATTTCTCTTTTGCTTATTAAGCTTAGTTAGGCCAGATGTGAAATTCTGACTTGAAATTGTTTTTCTTCAAGGATGTTGAATATTAGCCCTCAATGTCTTCTATCTTGTTGGGTTTCAGGTAAGAATTTGGCTGTTAGTTTGATAGATTTCCCTTGGTAGATGACCTGACCTTTCTCTCTAGCTGCCTGTAACATTTTTTCTTTCTTTTTAACCTTGGAAAATGTAATGATTATGTGTCTTGGAGATGATCTTCTTGTGGAGTATCTTACTGGGGTTCTCTGCATTTTCTGAATTTGAATGTTGACATCTCTAGCCAGAATGGGGAAATCCTCATGGATGATATCTTAAAACATGTTTTACAAGTTGGTTCGATTCTCTCCATCTCTTTCAGGTACACCAATCAGTTGGAGATTTGGTCTCTTTACATAATTCTACATTTCTCTGAGGTTTTGTTTATTCCTTTTTATTATTTTCTCTCTATTTTTTTCTGTCTGTCTTATTTCAGAAATCCAGCCTTTGAACTCTGAAATTCTTTCCTCTACTTGGTCTAGTCTGCTATTAACACTTGTGATTGCATTATGAAATTTTGTAATGTGTTTTTCAACTCTATCAGGTTGGTTATGTTCTTCTCTATACTAGTTATTTTGTCTGTCAGCTCCTGCAATGTTTTATCATGATTATTTAGCTTCTTCATATTAGGATACATTGTACTCCTTTAGCTCAGTAAATTTTTCATGTCTATACCTGAATTCTACTTCTATCATTTTAGCCATCTCAGCCTCATCTCATTCTGAACTTTTGCTGGAGAAGTGATGTGGCCATTGGAGGAAAGAAGGCACTCTGGCTTTTTGAGTTTTTAGTATTCTTGTGCTGTTTCTTTTTTATCTTTGTGGAGTTGGAGTTATTTACCTTAAATCTTTGAGGTTGCTGTCCTTTTTAATTCTACTTGATGGCTTTGAGGGTTTGATTGTGGTATAAGTGGGATTTAGCCAACTGGCTTTATTCCTTGAAGATTTTAATGGGCCAGTATTACATTCAGTTCCCAAATCCTGGACTGCATGCTTGAACTCTGGGGGACTTGTATTGAGTTTTGACTTTGTTTTATGCCTTTTTGAGGTTTGGAGTCTACTGTTCTGGGAGGACCAAGGTGGCAGCTGCAGCAGAGTGCTAGCTGATACAGGGCTGCCTGTCTCCCTGTGGGCATTCAACATACTGGTAGAGGCAAGGCAGCTGAGGGAGAAGCAGGGGGCCATTTCTGGGAACTGTGTGTGCTGTTGAACTGAAGGTGGTGTTGGTTTGGGGCAGAATGTTGGTCAGTGCAAGTCTGGGTGCCTTCTTGGTGTCCCACAAACAAAAGTGATTGCTCAGGGTGTTGGAGGGCCCATGTTCTTTATGTAGCATTAATATAAAGGTGGGTCACTGGTGGGGGCAGGACTTTCTGGCTCTGTGCCTGTCAAGAATCCATCTGCAATGTTGGTCAATGAAGGTAGGGGGTTACTGCATTCCTGTGTGCTGGCAGGGAAAGTAAAGCAAAACCTGCTCATGCAAACACATACCAGCAAAGTGGTGTGGGAAGTTGCTGTGGGCTCCTGGGAAGCTGCAGTAGGGTGAGGGAACTTGCAGGCTGGTACATGGCCATAGGGGCTGCCTTGCTGGAGCTCTTCACTAGTCAGGCATGTTCCACGACCACAGAGCTGTGGTGTGATCCCCCAGGGCACCTGAAACTTCCCTGTAAGCAGGTATGGGCATGTTGGGGCTCCAGGAGAGGCCAGCAGACCAAGAAATACTCAGGTTGGACCATCCTCATCTGATGTGCAAGATCACCTAAAACCACCTGCAAAGATCAGGTCTGACAGTTCCCCAGGACTAAAGTCTCTTATGGGAGCAAGTTGAGCCTACAGAGATAGCCTTCCTTGATCATGCTCCACTACAGAAAGTCCTACATCAAACCTTCTGAGCTCCACATCAGCTGGCTTGCTGCTTCACCACTTTGCTTATCTCCTGGGGGCTCCATCCCAGAGAGATGTGGGTCAGCAATTGCTCAGTGTAATTCACACAGGATGGTGGATCTTTGCTGTGGGCCCAAGCCATAGATTCCCTGTCTGGATATGAGCAGTGGTGGAAGTGTGGGAACCCTGGGAGGTGGACTGGCCTCCTCACGTTGGGTCAACTGCAGCTTCTTGGGGGTGTGGATATGGAACTTAGAGTTTCGGCTCCTTCATTAGTCCAAGGGTAGCAGGGACAGTTCAGTTGCCCCTGGAAGCTATGACCAGTGAGTTGCCAAGTTGCTACTATCTTAATAGCTCTGATGAGGAGTGGCTAGATGCACAGGCTTGGAGGACCTGCCTTTTGAAAATAAATGGAACCAGGCACCCATGTGACAATCTGGTCAGTTTTCTGTAGGTCAGCTGCAGTATGCTTGAGGCCTGCTACTGTCCCTAGTCACCCCAGATTTCCCAGAAGAAGTATTACCTTCACTGCAGGTATTACCATTGAAGGCTGCAAAACAGCAAAGATGGCAACCTGCCACCTCCTCTGGGAGCTCTATCCCTGGCAGGTACAGACCTGTTGACAGCCTGAATGAGCCTGCAGGAGATGGCTGGAGACCCTAGTTGGTAGGTCTCACCCAGTCAGGAGGAATGGGATTGGGGACCTGCTTGAAAAAGTCATCTGGCCAGGTAGGGCTGCTGTGATGTGTTGGGATACTGCTTCCACACCCAGTCTGCTTAGACTCTCCAAAGCCTGAAAGCTGGAAGAGTTAAGTTGCCCAAGCAGCAAAGATGACAGCCTGTCCCTAGCCCTAGGAGCTCCATCCCAGATAGTCACAACTCTGCTATCAGTGGCTGGTTGGAACTCGATGCCAAAAAGTCTTACCCTGTGATGTGTCATGGAAATGGGGCCTGTGGACAGTTGTTATTTTGCCCCCTGGTTTCATCCTCTTTCCTGGGGGTACATAGAGGGGATCTAAGTTACAGATACTTTTGCCAGGAAGTCCAGAAAGCCAGAGTATCTAAAGCTCCTGGGCCTCCATGTGTGCCCAAGTGGCTGCTCTGTGGAAATTCCACATAGTTTTGTGAGTCAGACTGAAGGTCCTGGTGGGGTAGGTTTAAAGGGGATCTCCTCACCCAAGGATTGGAAAGATCTATGGGTAAAGCATGGTTTCCTGGGATTGCACATTCACTCACCACTTCCCTGGGTGGGGGAGGTTCTTTTGGCTCTGTTCTCCATGGGTCAAATTGCTTGTTTGATTGGTCCCAATGCTAGTACCTGAATGTTTTAGTTGAAGGTTTATTCACCCCTTCTGTTCCTCTCTGTGAGAATCATGCACAGTAGCTGCTTATAGTCAGCCATCTTGCCCACACCCCTGAAATTGATATCAACTTACTAAACAGAGATTTTGGAATCAATAATTTAGCAGGAGGTGTTATAAAAGGTTCTAATTGCTAAGAATGATGGTTTCCAGCTGCATCCATGTCCCTACAAAGGATGCAAACTCATCCTTTTTTATGGCTGCATAGTATTCCATGGAGTATATATGCCACATTTTCTTAATCCAGTCTGTCACAGATGGACACTTGGGCAAACTATCACAAGAACAGAAAACCAAACACTGCATGTTCTCACTCATAGGTGGGAACTGAACAATGAGATCACTTGGACTCAGGAAGGGGAACATCACACACCGGGTCCTATCATGGGGAGGGGGGAGGGGGAGGGGTTGCACTGGGAGTTATACCTGATATAAATGACAAATTGATGGGTGCTGACGAGTTGATGGGTGCAGCACACCAACATGGCACAAGTATACATATGTAACAAACCTGCACGTTATGCACATGTACTCTAGAACTTAAAGTATAATAATAATAAATAAATAAATAAAATTAAATTAAAAAGGTTCTAATTGTTTTGTTTGTTGACTGACACATAGACTCAAAGTTGGCCTATACTAAATAAAGTTAAAATTCCCATATCGGCTGGATAGAGGAAGGTATCAAAGGCTTATAGACAGGGGATGCTAAATTGGATTTAGTCTGAAAGACCTGTTCACCCACCCTAAGAGGGTCCAGAAAAATCGTCTTTCCCTTTGAGAAATGTCTGTTCATATCCTTTCCCCACTTTTTGATGGGGTTGTTTGTTTTTTTCTTGTATATTTGTTTGAGTTCTTTGTAGATTCTGGATATTAGCCCTTTGTCAGATGAGTAGGTTGCAAAAATTTTCTTCCATTCTGTAGGTTGCCTGTTCACTCTGATGGTAGTTTCTTTTGCTGTGCAAAAGCTCTTTAGTTTAATGAGATCCCATTTGTCAATTTTTGCTTTTGCTGCCGTTGCTTTTGGTGTTTTAGACATGAAGTCCTTGCCCATGTCTATGTCCTGAATGGTACTACCTAGATTTTCTTCTAGGGTTTTTATGGTATTAGGTCTAACATTTAAGTCTCTAATCCATCTTGAATTAATCTTCATATAAGGGGTAAGGAAAGGATCCAGTTTCAGCTTTCTACTTATGGCCAGCCAATTTTCCCAGCACCATTTATTAAATAGGGAATCCTTTACCCATTTCTTGTTTCTCTCAGGTTTGTCAAAGATCAGATGGCTGTAGATGTGTGGTATTATTTCTGAGGACTCTGTTCTGTTCCATTGGTCTATATCTCTGTTTTGGTACCAGTACCATGCTGTTTTGGTTACTGTAGCCTTGTAGTATAGTTTGAAGTCAGGTAGCGTGATGCCTCCAGCTTTGTCCTTTTGACTTAGGATTGTCTTGGCAATGCGGGCTCTTTTTTGGTTCCATATGAACTTTAAAGCAGTTTTTTCCAATTCTGTGAAGAAACTCATTGGTAGCTTGATGGGGATGGCATTGAATCTATAAATAACCTTGGGCAGTATGGCCATTTTCACGATATTGATTCTTCCTATCCAGATATTCATACAGCCAACAGACACATGAAAAAATGCTCATCGTCACTTGCCATCAGAGAAATGCAAATCAAAACCACAATGAGATACCATCTCACACCAGTTAGAATGGCAATCATTCAAGAAGTCAGGAAACAACAGGTGTTGGAGAGGATGTGGAGAAATAGGAACACTTTTACACTGTTGGTGGGATTGTAAACTAGTTCAACCATTATGGAAAACAGTATGGCAATTCCTCAAGGATCTAGAACTAGATGTACCATATGACCCAGCCATCCCACTACTGGGTATATACCCAAAGGATTATAAATTAGTCTACTACAAAGACACATGTACACGTATGTTTATTGCGGCACTATTCACAATAGCAAAGACTTGGAATCAACCCAAATGTCCATCTGTGACAGACTGGATTAAGAAAATGTGGCACATATACACCATGGAATACTATGCAGCCATTAAAAAGGATGAGTTTGCGTCCTTTGTAGGGACATGGATGCAGCTGGAAACCATCATTCTTAGCAAACTATCACAAGAACAGAAAACCAAACACCGCATGTTCTCACTCATAGGTGGGAACTGAACAATGAGATCACTTGGACTCGGGAAGGGGAACATCACACACTGGGGCCTATCATGGGGAGGGGGGAGGGGGGAGGAGGGAGGGATTGCATTGGGGAGTTATACATGATATAAATGATGAATTGATGGGTGCTGACTGAGTTGATGGGCGCAGCACACCAACATGGCATAAGTATACATATGTAACAAACCTGCACGTTATGCACATGTACCCTAGAACTTAAAGTATAATAAAAAAAAAAAAGATAAAAAAAAAAAAGAAAAAAAGAAAGAAGATGATGGCATTTGCTTTGGCATGAAGTCATGGTGGGGTTTTGAGAAAATATTTTTGTATTTCTGCAGAGTTGAGGCTTTCTGAATAAATTTGACTCAGAAATTTGGAAAAAAAAAAAAATCGTCTTTCCCCATGACTACAAGCTATACATTTTTGATAGGCACCCCAGTGTCCTTAATGTGTTCTGTGTTTACTCTTCTCTGTATGACAGAAATTAGAGTGGGAACTATTAACATTAAACTTGAACCCTTAAATGCAGTGTGATAATACCATTACAGAGTGACACTGAAGCAGGATAGGTGGTCAAAGAAACAACCCAATCCTCTGGATGCAACAACCATGGTGACCATATAGTCAGCACGACAAGCCCCAGCATTCACATTGTAATCAAGATCATTCAAGCAAAGCTATCTTTAGTAGGAAATTTTCCCTGTAGAGAGAATGTACATTTTGATTTTACCTGACCTCGGATTCACCTTTTACTCCTTAAAATCATAAAATCCCACCCCTGGGTGAAGATTTAACATTCTAATGAGATATCCAAAAAAAAAAAAAAAAAAAGCATGTACAGCTACTGCACATGTGCACCCAGAAGACCACCCATAATAACATGCTTACTAGTAATACTTCTTTCTAATCCCTTATGAAGAATTATGTAAAGCTTCTGATATGGTTTGGAAGTGTCTCCACCCAAATCGCATCTAAAATTGTAACTTCCATAATTCCCACATGTCCTGAGAGGAACCCAGTAAGAGGTAAATAGATCAGAGGGGTGAGTTTTCCTTGTTCTGTCCTCCTAACTGTAAATAATTATCATGAGATCTGATAGTTTGACAAAGGGCAGTTCTCCTGGACATACTCTCTTCCCTGCCGTCATATAAGATGTACCTTTGCTCCTCCTTTGCTTTTTGCTATGATTATGAGGCCTCCTCAGCCATGTGGAACTGTGAATCCATTAAACTTCTTTTTCCTTATAAATTACTCAGTCATTGAGTATTTCTTTATAACAGTATACAAATGGACTGATACAGCTCCCATAAAGGGAGTTTTCCTAGTGTCAGTTTTGTGGTCTCATCCTTATGAGCAGCCCACGCTGAATCCTCTCTCAGTGTGTATTGTCTATTCTTCACCTAACTTTTAGAGTATTCTTTCTTCTGGCAATAAATTACTCTATGCTGTATCGCCTTGGCTATATGTCTCTTGTTTAAATTTTTTTTAACTAAAAAGATAAGAATCAAGGTTTCACAACAGCCATCAAGAGCAGGAGCTGAGTTCATTTTAATTGTCAATGATTTGGTGAATAGGAGCAATAGTTCCAAAGCAGTAATCAAAATAGTCTGACTCTCAGAGACACATGACATTGGCTAGTTAATCATGTCTCTAGAAAACAAATAGATGGGCAATCTACTAAAGTCTTAATTGATCTGTATAAACTGATATATCTTTGTAATATAAACAACTTCAAGGGAAGCACCAATTTAAAGGTTTGCAGCTGAAAAGAAGATAACTTGATTATAGCACCTGCGTACAGTCCATATCTATGTGTCAATGCTTTAGTTTGGAATGGTCAATAGCTCTCTAATACTACAACTTTCTTTTCCAAACCTTCACTCTGTAGCTCCCCTCACATTTGTGTATGTTAGTTTCTATGGTATTTGATATGACTTGACTATATGGCCACCCAAATTTCATCTTGAATTGTAGTTCCCATAAACCCCATGCGTCATGGGAGGGACCTGATGGGAGGTAATTGAATCATGGAGTTGGGTATTTCCTCTGCTGTTCTCATGACAGTGAATGAGTCTCAAGAGATCCGATGCTTTTATAAAGCGGAGTTTTCCTAAACAAGTTCTCTTTTTGACAGCTGCCATGTAAGACATAACTTTGCTCCTTATTTGCCTTCTAACGTGATTGTGAGGCCTCCCCAGTCATGTGGAACTGTGAGTCAATTAAACCTCTTTTCTTTCTAAATTACCCAGTCTTAAGTATGTCTTTATTAGCAGCATGAGAACAGACTAATACAGTATTCTTACATTTTCAAAATCAAATAATGACTTTTTAGAAATGATAAAACCCCAGATTAATCCATTTTTTTAATGCCCAGAGAGGTATGCTACCATAAGGCAACCTTAAAGTATGTAGCAGTAATTTTGTGCCAGGTCCTGGAGATGGGGACACTATTAAAATAAGTTAATAAATGACAAGAAAATAATTAGAGAAGGTGGGGATAACACAGCAAAAAGGAAAATGGTAGGCTGGGAAAAGGGCAATCCATGTTTTGCTGTAGCAAATTATTTAGGACAACTCTTCACCTGCAGTAAATTAGAAGGTAGAAAATGTATAAATGAGCTTTTAGACTTAAACAGAGTCTTCCAGGCAGCATATTGATTATATGAGATATTGTCATACTACCAGAAAGATATTAACTCAGAAATTAACTCAGAAAAGAACTGAAATCTTCAAAGTAGAATTTAGATATGCAGGGACCAGAATTTGCTAGTTTGAAAAATAAAACATTTTTTATGTTCAGACCCTCATATCAGTTAAATATTTTCACATTAAGACATAACCTAAAGGATAAGACCAAATCAAGATTGTTATTATGAAAATGTACACTAAAATTTCTGAAATAATTCAGGTTTTCCCCAGAAGATCGTTTCTGCTGGATAAATAGGCTTTAGGTCTCCTAACAGCCATGGCACACTCATAGTTGGAGTAAACAAACCTAGACAGAGAGGCAAGTTGGGACATAATTTTTGCTTCTGGCTTTTACTACAGAGTAGACTTGAATCAAAAATCAAGGAAGCTAATGAATGTTTGAGAAAGCTTCATTTCCAAAAGAATTGCCAATTTGGAGTAAAGGTGATGGGAAATGTAAAAAGTGATAAATATCTCTGCCCTGCCCCCCAACATTCTGCAAGAATAACATGTTTTGAAAATGTTGATTGAAGGGCATATTTTTAAGTGATCTCTTTGAATAACCAGCATATTATAGAGAAGGAAAACTCCCCAGAAAGCAAATCCAAACTATAAAGCAAAATGGTTGGAGAAACCCTTCCCAGGTATCAAAAGCAGAATTAAGTCAAAGAAAATTCCCAGAACCTAATAACATTTTCTCAGCAAAATTTCAGAATATTCACAGAGTATGGTATGCACCTCCTCTTTGTTTTCCCTTTTAAAATGAGAGTTTGTTTAGTTCATGCTAAGATTCCATAATTGTAATTAGTGTATGGATAAAGAAGATGTGGTACATATACACAATGGGGTACTATTCAGCCACAAAAAATGAATGAGATCCTGCTATTGGCCACAACATGGATGAGACTGGAGATCATTATGTTAAGTGAAATAAGCCAGGCACAGAAAGGCAAACATCACTTGTTCTCACTTATTTGAGAGACCTGAAAATCAAAACAATTGAACTCATGGACGTAGAGAGTAGAAGGATGGTTACCAGAGGCTGGGGAGGGTAGTGAGGGGGCGGAGGAAAAGGTGAGGATGGTTAATAGGTACAAGAAGTAGAAAGAATAAATAAGATCTACTATTTGGTGGCACAACAGGGTGACTGTGGTCAATAATAACTGTACATTTTAAAGTAATTTAAAGAGTATAATTGGATTGTCTGCAACTCAAAAGATAAACACTTGAGAGAATGGTTAACCCGTTTTCCATGACATGTTTAGTATGCATTTCATGTCTGTGTCAAAATATCTCATGTACTCCTTAAATATATACACCCACTGTGTACCCACAAAAATTTTAAAAATATATTTAAAAAATTTTAAAAACAGGATAACTTGTCTGTAGATCATGAGAAGCTAGACTTTAAGCCTGACACCAACAGTTGAATGAGATCTGGGGATGTTTTGGTATCAGGGAAATATAAAATTTGCATACCATGACTCATTATGTAAAAGATAGCAATTCTTTGTTTTCTTTTTGGTCCCAACTTTTTAGTAGTCTCTTGTTGTGTTGCAAACTTACACTATGGCCATATCCTTACAATGGATGGAGTCTATTGCCCACCATTTGACTTTGGCCTTCACCTTATGTGGAGTGGACAATAGCCCCAAAAATGTCCCAATCCCAGACACCTGTGAATATTACTTTATTTGGAAAAGTATCTTACAGTTATGTGTCTTGTCACAATTTGGACTGCATACACAGTATGACTGTGGTCATGTAAAATTACGATACTGAAAAATTCCCATCACCTAGTATTTAATGTACTATATTTCAGAGTGTAAGCTTTCTTCTTATTAAAGAAGAAAAAAAAAATGATTCACTGTAAAACAGCTTCAGGCGGGACTTCAGGAGGCATTGTTATCACAGCAGATGACAGCTCCTTGAGTGTTACTGCCTCTGATGACCTTCCAGAGGGACAGTATGTGGAGGTAGAAGAAACCGATGTTGATGATGCTAGCCATGTGTAGACCTAGGTGAATTTGCATGGTTGTGTCTTGTTTTTTAACAAAGACTTTTAAAAATAAATTGATAATAAAATAAATTTAAAAACTGGGAAAAACTTATAGAATAAGGACATAAAGAAAAATATTTTTGTACAGTTGTACCATGTGTTTGTGTTTTCAGATGTTATAAGAGTATGAGTCAAAAGCAAAAAAAAAAATAAGTTTATAACATAAAAACTTTCAGTAAGCTAAGTTTAATTATAGAAGAAAGTAAATATTTTAAAATAAATTTAGTAGTGCTTAAGTGTACAGTGTTTATAAAGCCTACGGTAGTGTACAGTGTTTATAAAATCTACGGTAGAGTGTTTATAAAGTCTACGGTAGTGTACAGTATTTATGAAGTCTATGAAGTTGGTAGTGTACAGTGCTTATAAAAATCTACAGTAGTGTACAGTGCTTATAAAGTCTATGGTAGTGTACAGTGCTTATGAAGTCTATGATAGTGTACAGTGTTTATAAAGTCTGTGGTAGTGTACAGTGCTTATGAAGTCTACGGTATGTACAGTGTTTATGAAGTCTACGGTAGTGTACAGTGCTTATGAAGTCTACGGTATGTACAGTGTTTATAAAGTCTACAGTAGTGTACAGTAATATCCTAGACCTTCACATTCACTCACCACCCACTTGCTGACTCACTCAGCAACTTGCAGTTCTAAAAGCTCTATTCATGTTTAATGTCCTATACAGGTGGATCACATTTTATCTTTCACACCACATTTTTACTCTGCATGTTCTATGTTTAAATATATTTAAGGTCCAGGCATGGTGACTCACTCTTGTAATCCCAGGACTTTGGGAGTCCAAGGTGGGTGGATCACCTGAGGTCAGGAGTTTGAGACAAGCCCGGCCAACATGATGAAACTCCATCTCTACTAAAAATACAAAAATTAGCTATGCGTGCTGGTGTACGACTGCAATCCTAGCTACTTGGGAAGCTGAGGCAGGAGAATCACTTGAACCTGGGAGGTGGAGGATGCAGTGAGCCGAGACTGTGCCACTGCACTCCAGCCTGGGCAACAGAGCAAGACTCTATCATCTTAAAAATAAACAAATATAAGTAAATACATATATTTAAGTACAATTTACCATTGTGTTACAATTGTCTCCAGTGTTTAGTATAGTAAAATGCTGTATAGATTTGTAGCCTCATCGCAGTAGGCTTTATTGTGTAGCCTAGGTTTGTAGTGGGCTATACCATCTTGACTTGTGTAAGTACTCTACGTTTGTACACCAATGAAAATACTGAAAGATGCATTTCTCAGAACATATCCCTGTCATTAAGTGAGGCATGACTGTATTCATTTAAGAATCTTTAGAGAAAATGCTTATTCTACATTATTTTTTGGACCCTAAATGCAATCACATGCATCCTTATAAGAAGAGAGTAGAATGAATTTTGAGAGAGAGAAAGGTCCAGGTCCAGTGTGTCACATCTGTAATCCGAGCACTTTGGGAGGCAAAGGTTAGCAGATTGTTTGAGTCCAGTAGTTTGAGACCAGCCTGGTCAGCATGGTGAAACTCTGTATCTAAAATAAATAAATAAATAAATAATAAATTAGCTGGGCATGATGGCACATACTTTCAGTCCCACCTACTCAAGGGGCTAAAGTGGGAGGATTCCTTGAACCTGGAAAGTGAAGGTTGCAATGCAGTGAGCCCAGACCAAGCTACTGCACTCCAAATCCAGTCTGGGCAACCGAGAAAGATCCTGTCTGAAAAACAAAACAAAACAACATAAAACAAGATAGAATGTGGCCACATAAACAGAGATTGAAATGATTTGGCTTCAAGTGAAAGAATGATGGAAACCAATACATAATATAACTTTCTTTGGTTCATAGAATATAGGTGTCAATAACTGTCAATTTTGAGCCCTCATCTTAAACTTTATCATTTGTTTTTTCTCAGGGGGTTCCCCAGACCACGCCCATTCTTGCTAATTCATTAGAAAATATCACAGGCATCAGAAAAGTGACAATATAGTTGCAGTTTTCTTACAGCAAAAGAAAACATTAAAATCAGCAAAGAATAAAAGGGTACACAGGGTGGATGGAGTCCAGCAGAAAGCAGGTATGGACTTCCAGCTGTCCTCTCCCAGTGGATTTGTATGAATAGTGCTTATACCCCACAGAAACAATGCATGACAACACATGCACAGTGTTGCCGACCAGGGAAGCTCACCTGAGCATTGGCGCCTACGGTTTTCATTGGGGATTATTCACAAAGGCATGCAGTGCTCACGTGACTGAACCCAGCTACTGAGACCCAAAACTGTGGACATTTACCATAAATAACATTATTAGTATAAACCATCAGTCATATCCCAAAGACTCAAGTGTACGAAGACACACTCACCAGGCAAGATACTCCAGGGACTTCGGGGTCATCTGCCAGGTGCTGGGCAAAGAGCCAATCTTAAAACCTGGGAATGTGCATAATTTGAGCAGTCTCGCTGAGCTCTTTCCTGAACAGCTGCTTCACTTTTTCCATCTTTTTCAATGTAGGTTCTTTTTGGTGTTATTCTGTTCCTGTTCCAACACTACATTTGGGTATGTGTGAGGAAGATATCTTTCCATTTAATGTCTTAGTTCATTTTTGGTTGTTTGTAACAGGATACCTGACACTGGGTTATTTATTTAATAAGAAAGGTATTTCTTACAGGTGTGGAGGCTAAGAAGTCCAAGTTTAAGGAGCCGCGTCCGATGAGAGCCTTCTTGCTGGTTGGGACCCTCTACAAAGTCTTGAGTTGAGTAAGGGCATCACATAGTGAGGGGACTAAATGTGTTGGCTCAGGTCACTCTTCCTCTTATAAAGCCACTACTATTACTCCCATGATAACTGTTCAATCTGTGAACCCAATATTTCATTAAATTGTTAATTCGTGAATGAATTAACCAATTTATGAGGGCAGGACTCTCATGACCCAACCTTCTCTTAAAGGCACACCTCTCAGTACTGCCATATTGGAGATTACATTTTTAACAGAAGTTTTGGAGGGGACGAATATTAAAACCATAGCACTTCACTTTACAGATCAGCCTTTCAAGGGGAACTACATCTAGACCTGATGTGACTCATAAAGTCCTGTAATTTGAGCTTGATAAAATGATTATGTAAGAATGTTGGGGCCCTTATCTTGGGACTCAGCATATTGTGATAGCATTTTTTATTTCTCCCTATATTAGTTTGCTAGGGCTTCCGTGATAAAGTACCAGACCCTGAATGACTTCAGCGACAAAAGTTTAAAATTTTTCTCACAGTTCTGTGGGTTAGAAATCTGAAATCAAGGTGTCGGTAGGTTTGGTTTTATTCTGAAACATTTGTCTTTGGCTTGTAGATGGCTGTCTTTGCCCTTTGTTTCCACATAGTCTTTCTTCTTTGTGTGTATATGTGTATCCTAACCTCCTCTTCTAAGGATACAATTATATTGTATTAGGGCCTACCCCAAAGATTTCATTTAACTTTAATTATCTCTTTAAAAATGCTATCTCTAAATACAGTAGTATCAGGTACTAGAGGTTAGGATTTCAATGTACGAATTTTGGGAAATGCAATTCAGTCTATAACACTGTTTATATTTTTCTCCTATTCCAAGTACTCAGGCAGTGCTCTCATACGTGGATCTGACCTGGGCATGTTGTTCACAAACACTTTGAAGGCAGAAGCTTGGGGATCATTTGAAGTGATTAGACTTTTCCTGGTTTTGCATCACTACCATTTTATAAACACAAACCCAAGCTAGCCTACTAGAAAAGGAAAGATGGGTAGAACCAAATCCAGTAATCCTGAGTTGTCTCCACTCACAACCAGTTGACTATCAGATATCTGATTGAGTAAGGTCAAACAAGATAGGCAGAATCATTAGTTGAGGCCCAGTCTAAATTACTGAGCAACAGATTTACGGGACAAAGAAATGTTTACTTGGGTGTTTGATGTTTGATAGTACACATGCTAATTAGTCTCCTCAATGAGTTGATGTGGTTGTTTGTATTACATCACCTATTCTGCAAATAAGAACACTAAGGTCCAGAGGGATGTCTTGCTCGTGGTCACTAAACTAGAAATTTGTAAATTTTACATCTGAATCTAGGTAGTCTGACTCAATTGCCTGCTGGAATTGCATAATATGTCTTTCTAGTTTTAAACATGAAGGACAAATAAGCAATAATATTCAACCATATGCGAGATAGTTTTCCCAATACTTTGCTTTCAATTTTGGAACATTTCCCTCTGATATCTTCAATACAAATATTTTGATTAATATTCTTAAAATATAACTTTTAACAGTGCTATAGTCAAATAAGATAATTGCAGTGTAACATACTGATTTTTGATACTATCATTTTAAGGAAAATAATGTGAAAAAGGAACAACCCAACTCACTTCAAACCTGAGATTTGATGAATAAAAATATAAAACGTTTCTGATGACTACTAAAGATTCATGATTAGAGTAATAATAATAAACATATTAACCTTTTAACAATTTGATTGAATTATATTTTCCAATCTGAAATATTAAAGATGTGTAGAGAAAATAAAGAGGGAGAAAAGCAAACTGCTAGCCTTGGAATTTTCTGGGCTGATTTATTTGTTTCACTTCTAAAGTGATTTAGAAACAACTGTGCAAGGATTCGTGTTCTGTAGATATGCTTTATGTCAGATTAATAAGCATACATTTTGGAGTTGGCATGATGGCTACTTTAATAAGCCTTCTCAACGACAGGATTTTACATCCTTGGATGGAGTAAAACAGTGTGAGATACTATTTTATGTGGCATATTAAAACCTAGAAAAAGGCTATATCGTTAGACAATGTAATACTGACCGAGGAAAACACAGTACGATCAATTTGTGGTGGCCCTGAAAATTTGCCACTTATGTCTTTGCATATTGATTGATGGCTCTGGCTATTGGCTCTGTGGAACCACCACAATCCACATACTACTCCTGGAGATGTTGCTTAGGGAAATGTACATGTCATTGTTGGGACTCTTGGGATTAAGATATACAAATTATAGGAAATATTTAGATGATAATAACATTAGAAGAGTATTAAGAAGCAGCAGCATATTTTTAAAACTCAACTTATTCCCTATAAGTATATACCTCTCTTGAGTTGAAAATATTTAGATGATAATAACATTAGAAGAGTATTAAAAAGCAGTAGCATACTTTTAAAACTCAACTTATTCCCTATAAGTATATACTTCTCTTAAGTTCAAAACTAATTTTTAAAAATCATAGGAGATGAGGCCTTTGTTTTCATGAAGTTCAGTGATTTTGTTTATTGAGGATGAAAGATTGAAGCATCCTTATTTGCACCATTAAGAATTCTAAATAAAACAGAAAAATTATTCCTACATAATAAATTCCTAATCAATAGAGGTAAAGAGTTTTACAAAGTGACACTTTCCCTATCTGCTACAAAAGAAAGTATACAATACCCAGATACTTGCTTCCTAAATTAAATATTTACTATATGATGTTAGGGTGTGTAAAATTGAATGTTTCCTATATTGATCACATAAGTAACAGCAATTATGTCTCATAAGTGTAGATGGCTGGATCACCGTATCTCAGAATCACTGTCAGTAAACATCATTTTCTTTGTTTTGAGCACCTACATGCAGTCTGGCAGGACCCAGATTCCTCCCAGTGATCTTACCCTGAGCAGAGACAATACATTATACTCAGATCACCTTTCATCTGTCTCACGTAAAGCCTAGATAATCAGACTAGTGTTTGCAAATGTTTATGCCAGGAGGTTCTCTTGAGCCTTGGGAAATCATGCATCCTTTGTAAAATGAAACTAGAATCAAAATTAAGTCAAAATAGGAAAACATCAAACCATTTCCTCTATTCATATATTGTTGCACTGAAATTTTTCCCATCCTTAGTCTCCTTTTTGTCCTGAAATCATATTAAAGTCTCTGCCTAGTGATGAGGTAAAAAAGAGGGAGGTCTTGATTTTTCAAAATGCAACAGAATGAAAAGTAGGAAACATGACCGACAAAAAGTATAGATTAAATTAGTGAACTAATAATAGTTTCATTCTGTAGGACAAAAAAATGAGGTTCACCTTTGAAATTAAAACATCTTAATGGCATTTATAATTGTGCTAATTTCATTTAGTTTCTTTTGTACAGGTAGTTATTTCATATATTTTAAGCATCAAATGAAAATACAAAGTATATGTTGAAATTGTGCAAATACTTCTGCTCCCACCCACTCTATTGTCCATTTACTCTGTAGATAACTTTCAACTTTATTTATTCTCATTTTTGAATGTAGATTTAGATGTACATTATGAGTGAAGCATATATAAATTTTTATATAATTTTTAATATTTTCATCTTAAATGTAATTAAAAATAGAATGGGGTATATAGCACACAGGTTTTGTCATTTACAGGACTGTCATAGTACGAAGATCATGCTGCTGCCAGGCTTAATAAACAGTGTTTTAAAGGTACTGACAGGGTTAAGGAGAACTATACAGGATGCAAAAGTATCTAAATTGAGAAACATGACAAAGCTGTTACCACTGCTATGTCTGAAAGGCCAAGGGGAAGAGTAGATTTTAGAAACCAGAAAAAGCTGTAGATATTAAAGTTATAGTCTTTCACAGGAACTTAGGGACTATAAAATGTGGACTCAGAAAAAAAGGAACCATGGTATCAAGTACTCCTACTTATCTCTT
Organism: Rhinopithecus roxellana; assembly: GCF_007565055.1. NCBI lineage: Eukaryota > Metazoa > Chordata > Mammalia > Primates > Cercopithecidae > Rhinopithecus > Rhinopithecus roxellana. The sequence continues at coordinate 66,044,287 of NC_044551.1, forward strand.
ACTTCCCTATATTAGTTCATTTTCACACCGCTGATAAGGACATACCAGGGACTGGGTAATTTACAAAAGAAAGAGGTTTAATGGACTCACAGTTCCTCATGGCTGGGTAGGTCTCATAATCTTGGTGGATGGTGAAAGCACCTCTTACATGGCGGCAGACAAGAGAATGGAACTTGTGCAGGTAATCTCCCCTTTATAAAACCTTCAGATCTCATGAGACTTACTCACTATCACAAGAGCAACACAAGAAAGACCTGCTCCATGATTCAGTGATCTCCTCCTGGGTTCCTCCCACAACACGTGGGAATTGTGGGAGCTACAATTCAAGATGAGATTTGGGTGGGGACACAGCCAAACCTTATCACCCCCATCATCTAATATTCTGCCTGTACTTTGAGTTAGACAAACCCACGGAGAAGCTGGAGGACAAAGGAGTAGAGTAGATTCCGTTTACCTAAAAACACACTTGTATGATTTTATCCTTAGCTGGTCTTCCATAGCATGAATTCTGGTAGCTGTAGACAAGCTTAGAATTTAAGTTTGGAGACAGACAAACCTTGGCTAAAATCTCAATTCTCCCATTTATATTCTCTTGGGGAAATTATTTATCTTCCTAAAAATGAGATGTGTCTACTTCATGGTTTTTGAATAAAAACATTAGATGAAGCAAAAATATTAGTCTGGAATAGGTAAGACTGCAGTAGAGTTAACAGGACTAGGGTAAAAATTGCATATGGATACTCAAACACGCAGACACACATACACATTTAAGTGAGGATATACACATATATCCTCACTTAAAACAGGAAGCTAGGAGCTACAATTTGCTAATTTGTTGACATAGATTTAGCAGTTTGATTTTACAGCCTATTTAATATGTAGGTGATTATCTTGGCCTCTCCCTCACAGTCCTAAGATGGCTGACACAATTCTAGCTTTCATAATTACACTCAATTCAGGAACAAAATCATGGGGGAATGGGGAGACTACAGCATATTCTGCTTTCATCTTATTATGCAGGACTATATCATATGGACAGTTTTGCCATTTAGAGAACCAGTTAAAAATTACTTAAAGGATTTAATTACTTAAAGGCTTCCTTTTATTTTTTAATTTTTAATTACTATGGGTACATAATAGTTGTATATATTTGTGGGAAATGTGAGGTTGTAATTTAGGTATACAATGTGTAATGATAAAATCAGAGTAATTGGACTGTCCATCACCTACAGCATTTATCATTTCTTTGTGTTAAAAATGTTCCAAATTCACTCTTTTAGTTCTTTTAAAATATACAATAATCGACTGATAATTAAAGTCATGCTACTGTGTTACCTCATCCTATCTACTTGTATTTTTGTACTCATTAACCAACTCCACGTCATCCCACTCTCCCTGCTACCCTTTCCATCCTCTGGTAAACATTATTCTGCTCTTTACCTTCTTGAGTTCAATTTTTTTAACCTTTTTTATTTTAGCTCCCACTTATGAATGAGAATATGCTGCCTTTTTCTGTGCCTGACTTATTTCACTTAACAAAATGATTTCCAGTTTCATCCATGGTTTTGCAAATAACAGGATTTGATTTGTTTCTTTATGGCTGAATTGTATTTCATTGTGATATATACAATTTTTTTCTTTATCTATTGATGAATACTTTGGTTGATGCCATATCTTGGCTATTGTGAATAGAGTTGCAATAAACCTAAGAGGGCAGATATCTTTTTGACATACTGATTTCCCTTCTTTTGGACACTTATCCAGCAGTGGAATTGCTAGATCATATGGTAATTATATTTTCAGTATTTTGAGAAACTTTTAGACTGTCCTCCATCTGGTTGTGCTAATTTACATTCTCATCCACAGTGTACAAGTGTTCCCCTTTCTCCATATTCTCACCAACATTCATTATTTCCTGTCTTTTGGATAAAAAACATTTTGACTGGGGTGAGATAATATCTAATTGTAGTTTTGATTTGAATTTTTCTGATGAGTGTTTTTTTCATAACTTTTAGACATTTGTATGTCCTCTTCTGAGAAATATCTATTCACATCTTTTGCCTTTATTAAATTGGATTTTTTTTACCTATTGAGTTGAGTTCCTTACATGTTCTGGGTGTTAATCTTTTGTCAGATGGGTATTTTGAAAATATTTCCTCCCATTCTATGGATTTTCTCTAAACTTTGTGAATTGTTTCCTTTGTTGTAAAGAAGCTTCTTACTTTGATGAGATTCCATTTGTCTATCTGTGCTTGTGTTACCTGCACCTTTTAGGTTTTACTCAAGAAAACTCTGTCCAGACCAATATCCTAGAGTGTTTCTCCAATGTTTTATTCTTGCGGTTTCATAGTTTGAGGTCTTAGATTTCAGTTTGTAATCCATTTTTATTTGATGTTTTTATATGGCTAGAGTTAGGGATCTATTTTTATTTTTCTGCATATGAATATCTAGTTTTCCCATCACCATTTATTGAAGAAATTCTCCTTTCCACAATGTATGTTCTTGGTACCTTTGTAAAGGTATGAACTGACAATGAGTTGACTGAAAATGAGTGGATTTATTTTGGGGTTTTCTGTTCTGTTCCATTCTCATTAATTCTTTCTTTGCTTGATCAATATTGCTGTTGAGAGATTTTGATGCCTTTTTCAGCACCTCAATTGATCTTTACTTTTAACTCTAAAATTTCTGCTTGGTTTTGTAAAATGTTTTGATTACTTTGTTAAATTTATCTGATTGATAGAATTTGACTTTCTTCTGTTATCTTGGTTTGTTGAGTTTTCCCAAGACAGCTATTTCAAATTATTTATCTGAAGGTTACATGTCTCCATCATTCTTAGATTGGTCACGAGTGCCTTAATTATTTTGTTTGATGACATCATATTTTCCTGGGTGTTCTTGATCTTGTGCACTTCTGCTGATGCCTGGGTGCTGAAGAGTTAGGTATTTATTTCAGTCTTCACAGTCTGGGCTTGTGTACATCCTTCTTGAGAAGGCATTCCAGGTATTCTAAGGACATTGAGTATAGGGATGAAAGTCTGTCATCACTGTAGCTGTATCAGCACAAGGGGACACCCTAAGCCCAGGGACACTGCAACTCTTGCTGGACTTCTGGAGGCACCTCCTTGGTGGGCTTGGGTGACACAAAGGAGAATTCCCTGGGTTCCCAGGCAAAGTCTTTTGCTCTCCTCCCAATTACAAAAAGTCTCTGAAATGGGCTGCCTGGAGTTGAGGGAGAGGCAACCTGAGCACTCCCATGATCACCACAGCTGGCACTGCACTGGGTGACCTGTAAAGCCAGCACAGAACTGAGCCTTCCCAGAGGCCCGTGGTGACTATTGCCTGGCTACTGCTAATGTTTATTCAAGGCCCATGGGCTTTTTAGTCAACAGGTGGTGAATGCTGCCAGGTCTGGGTCCTTTCCTCCTGGGCAGCATGTTCCCTTCTGGTCCAGGGTGGGCCTAAAAATACCATCCAGGAGCTAATGCCTGGAATCGAGGGCTTCAGAAATCTTCTTAACACTTTATTTTACTGTAGCTGAGTTGGTACTCAAGTTGCAAGACTGAGTTCCCTATACTCTTCCCTCTTATTCCCCTAAGCAAAAAGAATGGGTTCCCAAGCTGCATTGCTTAGAGTTAGGAGAGATGTGACACAAGCACTCCCTTGGCCACCACAGTTGGTGTCACACTGGGTCAGACCCCCAATTCTACTGCCTCCTAAAACCAGAGCAACTCTGTGGCTTGCCCAAGGACTAGTGGCCTGAGTGCCACTAAAATTTATTCTGGGCCCCAGCCCACTTTAGTCAGCTGGTGGTGGAGCCATAGCGAGTTCTTCCAGCTAGGGTTGAGAATTGCCCAGGACTGATCTAAATGTTCTTTTCCTGAGTACTGGCAGAATTTTGCCTTGGATTGTGTTCTGCTGTGACAGAGCAGCGCTGAGTTCTAAAGCAAAACCCTACACTCACTTTACTCTCCCTCCCCCAAGCTACACAGATTCTCTCCCCACCAGGCACTGACACAGTACAGGAGAGAAGCAATGTTGGCAATGCCAGACTGTCTTTCCCACACTCTTCATTGCCTCTTTCCTTGATACTGTGTTAAAATCAGGTAGTATGATCCCTCACCTGACTTTTTTGTTCTCCTCAAGGTGCTTTCTTGGGTGCAGAGTTATTTAATCTGGTGTTCTGTTGGGGGACAATCTCCGGTGGGTTCTATTCAGCCATCTTGGTCTGACTCCCCGCTCTCTACTTTTCTATGAGCAACTGCAACATTTCAATTTCTTTCTTTTCTTTTTTTTTCTTTCAGACCAGGAATGAAAGTTTATTAAAAAGCTTTAAAGCAGTAAAGAAAAGAAGGAAAAGAAAGGAAGGAAAGTACACTTTGAAGAGGGCCAAGTGGGTGACTTGAGAGACCAAATGCACCCCGATTTCCTTGACTGTTTAAATGGATTTAAATCCATTTAATGTATTCATTAAATCCATTTTAATGTATTCAAATCAAAATTTTAAAAATAATTAGAATCCCCAATTTGCAGCACATATGTGTCTTGGTGGACTAGTAACCTGGAAGTTTGTCTGGATTATATTAAAAGGGGCTTCAGCCACAAAAGGACAGGACTGCTGCCTCGAACTTAACAAGGTCAAAGATTCCACTAGTGACTGCATGTTTTGGTCTGTGTGTCATTCTCCCTGACTGCTAGAACACGAACTCACTTACTAACTCCAGGAAGAGTCCATGAGATGGAGGAAGTTACCTTGACTTGTTCTTGACTGAAGTCAGCATGTAGTGAAAAAGCCCTGAGCACCACATCTAATATCACATGCTTTCCAATTTCTGGGCCCATGGGGCACAGTGTTAGACAATACTCTGATGGAGCCACAGACTAAGGACTTCCTACCAGGTTGTTGGTGCTGGAAAATAATATACCTTATTGGTACTTGTTGTCCCAGAACCTACCCAGCTTTTCTGAAATAGCTTGGATTTGTAATCTCTGTAACAGACTTTCAAATTAGTAAAACTAAACAATAATTTCTTATTTTACATTTTTTGAAGGAACAAAATAGGATTTCTTTTTAAAAAGTATACCTCTTGTCAAAAATGATTACGGTGTGTTCAAGTAGAAGATTATTTAATATCACTGTAATAATCTATAAAGTAGAAATTGTTATTAGGTCCATTTTACAAAGGAGGAAACTGAAGCAAAGGAAATTTAAGGAACTTGCCCAAGACAATAGAATGAGGAAGCTACCTCGGGCACTCTGATATCAGGGACTATGCTCACAGAGTCTAAACTGTACTGCCTCCTTATTTTAACCAACAAACAATGGGTAGAAATTTGTTTAAGAAGAGCTGAAGAAATATGGATGCTTCAATAGACAGAGGAGAAGAAGCATGTACTAGACATTTGTAGCTAATAACACAGACCAATTTCACCTCAAGGCTTAAAATTGTACATGGTAGAAATTTTATAGTTTATCTATTTTATCTTAGTAATATTTATCATTATCCTCTCATCTTGTTTCACTATTAATCTATCTTTCACAAATATTTTTAATGCAAGCATCCAACCAGGTTTCTCCTTCCCAACTCCAACTAATAGTCCAATTAAGACACTATTTTTCTAATTCTATGCATAAGCTTTTATCAACTTTTAGAATAAGTAAACCGTATATTATCAGAAAAGAGTTACACTGAACAGAGTGTTGAGTGAGACATTAGCATGGCATCTGTTCTCTCTCATGTACACCATAACAAAGATGTATAATGGCCCTAAAGCTGACTTCACATAGGCGTATGTTAATAATTTACCATCTGATCTATTTGTACTTTCTTCTTCATTCTTTATTATTACTGAGAGTTAAATGATTTCGCTCAAAAACTTCTGGAGTTGACAAGTTAAGTAAATGATACATTACATGAAACTTTCTAATAGTTCAAATGATCTGCTAAATGTGCAAACACACGGAGTTTCCTTGACTAGGTATTAATCCTACTCAATCTATCAAAATTACATATTTAACATTCTGTTCTGATATACTGTCTCTTCCCTAACAAGGAGATTAAAGATTCGCCTTATGCTTTCCATTGAATAATGTCATAGTTATAAATGAGAAGAATATTCCTGCCTTCTGGATTCTTACTTCCATAGTAAGATAATTTCAAAAAGATAAAAGTATGTTGATTATATATATAAAAAATCTTTCTTTAGAAATGTAAATAGATCTCATCGGTGAATATAGTCATTCCTTGTTTTTAATCTCAAACTTTTAAGAAATCATTCTTCACCAGCAAATTTTTAAATAACAGTATCAGCGATTTTTAAAATGTAAATTTAAATGTTACAGATTGGTCAAGTGTAGTGGCTTGTACCTGTAATCCAAGCACTTTGGGAGGCCCACACTAGAGGATTGCTTGAGGCCAGGAGTTCAAGGTTGCAGTGAGCTGTGATTGTACCACTGCACTCTAGCCCAAATAATAGAGTGAGGCTCTGTCTCAAAAAATTAAATAAAATAAAATAAAACTTTAAAAAGACAGAGATATAATGTAAAGATATTGTAATTATGAGCTATTGTGAAATGTTTTATCCCATCATCTAAAATATGTATAACTTGTATATCAATTTCCAAATACACTTTCAAAAGCATTTTAAATATCATAATATTATTCAGCAAATGAGTATTCTCATCTTCATTAATTAATATGAAATACCAATCACTGTGAACAGAGACCAAATTTATCATTCTAATGGGAAATCAACAATCTATAAAATACACAGTGAGCAAACACATTATTGGAAGTGAATTTTAAGGAGAGTTTATGAAATTGAGATATTCACAGAATGCAGAACACACAAATTGTCTGTTTTCTATTTATTATTATTTTCAGTTACAAATGGGTAGATAGATGTGACATATCTTCAAATACATAGAAATTTAGTTTACAAGCTAAAAAAAATGAAATAAATAAATAAATAAATAAAGGGGGAGCCCTCCTGTGGCCATAGTCATAAATTGAATGTGAGACCAGTTTCTCTTGTATGTGTGTGGGTGCGCGCGTGTGCGCGTGTGAGTTTTCTCCAGCCACTTTCAGCTGAATGGATGATAGCAAAGGAATAGCAAGTTTGTTGAATTTAATCAGGATTAAAGCTTTTCCAAGTAAGAACAATAGAAAAGCAAGTAAGCAGCACAGGAGTTGACAGAATATTATAATAAAAGGAGAGTATTATGGTTTGCATGAAAATCAAACTTTGAAAGAATATAAATCATCACATAAGTGGTAGGAAGTCAAAAATAGAAAAATATTTTGACGCCCAATGATTAGAACTCCTGTTCATAGCAAAGAGTTACTGGAGTTTGGGTATTATAGGAACAGATCTATAAAAAGAAGTCGAAAGCCAGAGAGGGGAAAGACTGCATGTACTCACCTATCAAATGTGAAGCCTTCACTGGACAACCAATATGAAATTAAAACTTATTCTCAGAAATCTTTATTCTTTCCACTGCCTTATTTTTTTCTATAGCATTGATTATATTTTAATATAATAAATAATACTTATTTCCGTAAATATCTCTAGCCTTTCACTCCCTAAAAATAAAAACAGTTTTTTTGTTTTATTCCTCCTTCAATGTTTTATCTCCAGTTTCCAGAAAGTTTCTAAAAATTTAATATGGTGCTATAATTACTATATCTGCCCTCATGATGACCTCATAGAAACATTGTCTATATTACATCCTAGAACTTAAGGACAAGCAACAAACAGAGAAGCTGTAATTAGAATTGCTATGTTTATTAAACTGAGGAGATAACGTACATTGATTCCTCTCTCAAACTCCTGCTAATCAGGCACTACTTCTCTGGAATTATGGCAAGAGTTGAGACTAAATAAAACAAAGGGACAATTGAAACTAGCCTTAGCAATCTTGGAGATAGTAAAATTCCTTTGAAGGCTAAAAGACCATTTTTGTCATTGGAGATGTTTACTAATTATATTAACAAATCCTATATCAAGACTTCTTTCTTAAGAAGCTCCCTTCAGAAGAGAAATTCTCTAAGTAAGGCCAGTGAAATAATAAATATAATTGTTTTTCTGAGCGTTTATTCTTAGTTTTATTAGATTGTCTTTATTTTCATTTAGTAGGAATCAAATTATTACCTCATAAAAGAGGACAATGGTATTATTACTGTTCTAATTTTGTACTGTTTGTAGAATTATATCCTATGTTATCAGACAGTGAATATTAGTATTTACAAAGTCAGGAACAAACATTTTTAAATGGGGTCAGAGTAAGGGAGAAAATACTAAGCAAAAGAGACAACTCTATTTATGTTATCCTGACTTCCTTGTATTTTAAGGGAAAAATAAACAGCACACACTTGGATTACTGTGTTTAGTTTTCGATGCTCAAAGAGTGTAAATAAAATTCAATAATCAGATTCACATTACATTATCAAAATAGTTAGAATCTCTCGGTATGCAGGGCTCAATCACCTTAAAACTAAGATTGTGAATATCGTTAAACAACTAATTTTCTTCTACTTCTTATTTGTAGGCATTAAAAAACTATCACAGACACATGAATATTATGTGAGCATTTCAAAGCAAATTTGGATTAAAATTCATCAGATTCATGACATACATGGAGTTCCCTGAAGCATTATTTCATATTTCTGGATTTTCAAAGTGACTATATATTAAAGCATGTATGTGTACAAGCATGTAAGTTACCTAGAGTTTTTGCATCATGCCGAAGATGTATTGGCAGAGGAATTTAATAAAATATGCACAGCAATGCTTAAATAATCTTAAGCACAAGCAAATGTTATCTTCAAATCTTTATCATAAGTGTTTTATATATATATACACAAATAAGGTAGAAAACTATTTTAATATGTAAACTATGTCCTAGAAAAGATATCACTTGTGTATTTAAATAGTATATATTAGCAGCTCCTATGGATTTATTGTGATTTACAGTGGGGAGGCTGTAGATGGTATATGAAAGATGTTTGGATGTGTTTTCTTTTTTCTCCTCCACATTTAAATGTTTAAACTTCAATAGCTTTTGCATAATTTTATACTGTTCTTGCATGTATTAATATTAATATTTGATTGTTAAAGAGAGTCATGCTGTTGTCATCAACTAGCTTGGATGATATACTTAAGAAAGAGAATAACATAAATGTCTGTCTTAGCTCAGGTTGCCACAGCAAAGTACTACAATATGGGTAGCTTAAACAATTGAAATTTATTTTCTCATAGTTTTGGAAGCTGGAAATCCGATCTTGCAGTGCCATTTCTGTGAGGGCTGTCTTTCCAGCTTGTATATGTCCACCTTCTTGTTACATCTTTATATGGCCTTTTCACAATCTTCACATGGAGAGAACAAGCCAGCTCTCTGATGTCTCTTCTTTAAAGGACACTAATTCCATTGGATCTGGATTTATGCCCCTCACCCCCATCTCCTCTTCTAACCTCATTTAATCTTAATTATTTCCTTAGAGACTTCATCTCCAAATATTACCACACTGAGGGCCAAGACTTCAACATATGGTGGAGAGCGGGAGGTGAGGACACAAACATTCAGTCTTTATTAATGACAGAGCATATAATTTTGATTATGATTATGATACTAGTTACATAGGAGTCATGTTGTAAAAGCTCAGATTATCTGTGGAACTTGCAAGAAATGGATATTGTATAGGTTTCCTTGCCAATTTCATTGAAGTTGTAGGTATGATGATGAACTGCCATTTAAATACTTCTATGGTCACTGAAAATATATATTATATATTACATATAGTATGATTGACTGCATTTTCTATTTGGATAATTACTACAGCCACATAAATATCTATTTGTTATGTTTAAGTAATATCAGTATATAATCATCTTTCTGCATTAAAAATAATCAAAATTATATTTATCTTTTAATTCCAAAATTTAAACTTTTTCTGTTTATGCACCAATTTAAAACGATATTTAAACTTTCAGATTACTAAACATAATACATATTTCCACTACAGAAATGTGTATGTCCTTATGTTTAGACATAACCTTGTTTTATTATTAGATAGTACTAGTAAGGTCAATCTCAATTCTTTGGATTTAGGGCCAGTTACCTTTATGTCAGCAAGGTTTCCAAACTTCGAAGTCCCTATCTGTCCTCCTGACATCTGTCTGGAGAGAGTTCATGTCTGTCTCTCTGTCTCCTTTTATTTTTTTCAATTCATGAGTTACAATACTCTTCTCTAGGTATTTGATCATCATTTATGAAATTTCTAATAGATGTTTTTGGTGATACTGTATGCTAAAACTGTGCTAACAAATGTGTTAGATAGTTAAGATATAGATACTCTACAGGCATGGCAGAGAAATTATTTTTAAAGAAATTGCTGTTTAGGGAAGATTGACTCTATTTTAATGACAACAGAGAGCTCAAGAAGTAGGTAAGGGTCATCACCTGGATCAGTAAGAAAGAGGTCAGTTACTCATTTTTTTCAAAAACCCCTGTGTCTTTCATTGAACTATGGGAGGAAACTGAAATTAAAAAGAAATAAATAAATACAACAAAAACTAAGAGGGAACTGTGGATCTAGCAAAACAAAAAAAAATTCCTTCTGTTTTTGGTGGGAGATGTTGGATAGATGGGATAGTTATCATCGCTTATAGGAGACAAAGGAAGTAAGGCAGATTTTGTCACCTGAAAGAAGACAAATTGAAAAACTAAAAACTGGCTGAGTATGGTGACTCATGTCTGTAATCACAGAGCTTTGGGAGGCAGAGGTGGGCAGATCACTTGAGGCTAGGAGTTCAAGACCAACCTGGGCATCATGGTGAAATGCCATCTCTACTAAAATAAGCTGCCTTTTTTTCTCTTGTAAAATTCTATTCTTCATAGTAAAATTACTGAATTATTGCCAACACATTCTAAGCTTAGTTTGCAAAGAGCTTGGCTTTACAACTAATTCTGGACAATGAGTCTTGTGGGAATGATATGCATAGATTATAGGCCACCACCTTAAAAAGAAGATTGCACTTCACATCTTCAATTCTACAGGCTAGAAGGCAGAGATATTGAATCACCTGGTGATGCACACTAGGGTTACAACCTAGGGAGTGTTTCACAAGCTAGAAATATTGAAAGAACCTAGATGTCTTTGTGGAGCAGAGGTTTCTACTCATTCTGGACTACAAAATATCCTCTGTGCCATTACATAAAAATAAAGAAATGGCTGTCCTGTGTTGGAACTCTTTGTTACAGAGGCTTAACTTATACTCCATGACTATGTAAAATTGATCATTGGAAGTGTGTGCTATTATAACAAAAAGTCTACACATTGTTGGCTTAGCAGTTGGCATACAGGCAGTACACATAGTGCAAGATAGAAAGTTGGTCATATTCATCTTGGCAATTACAGGTGGCGAGACTGTCACCTGTGATAACTTAGAACACAGAACATGTGCTTATTGAACTTGTAGTTCTATAAAAGTGATTAGAAAAACTACAATTACTGATACTCCTTGATGCTTCTAGCAGAGTGATACAAGAAAGTGATTGATTCTAGCAAAAATCTGAATTTGCTAGTAGAAATTGAAGGAAATTCTACACCTCTCTGAGAAAATTTCTGTGCATATGGCCTGAAATTTAAATTGACTGAATTTTTGGTAATGTTGGTCCTCAAAGTTGGAAAAATCAAGGGCTTCTGAAGCCCAAGCAGCAGGAGATAGGATTTTCATTGAGTGTCTTTTGCAAAAGTTTACAGTTAAGTGAAAGACAGTGAGAGCCAGCTCAGTTCCAAAGAAGAAATGAATGGTGCTGCTCTCCCCAACTCACTCCATGTCTACTATTTCAGCTGACCTATCTTAGGAACTGTGACCAGATGTGATTGGCTACTGTCGAAATCATGACAAGCAAATAGACCAAAATCCTCCGAAGGTGTCTGTATCCCCAAAGATACATAAACTTTACTCTATAAAATTCATGGCCCACTTTAGATGGGGCCAAACAGGATAGTGCAGTAGAAAGGTTTTTCTTCATTGGAAATCCAGGGGTCATGGAGGATAACACATAAGAGAATTTAAACGGGTAGAATTAAGAGTTGTCCAATGAGCTAATGATGAAAATTTCTCCATAAAGAGAAGGAAGTTTCAATAATTTCTGCAACGTAATTGATAACTAATATGAAATACTGACTGACTGCACTATGCTTTCCATTCTTCACATTTTTTTTCTTTTTGCAATTATCCTTCCTACTTCACCAATTTATATTGGGTGGAGCGAACAATTTATCTTTTAGCATAAAAATCACCAGTAAATTAAAAGACATATCATCTTGATTTGCTAAAAAGTATAGGGCCTACCCCCAAGCATTTGGATGATGAGATGAATTCAGTAAGTGGTAGGTTATTTAGAAAGTTATTGACAATGACATACATAGAAATGTCAGTATACCAGGGTAAACATTTTTAACTGGTTCCTAATTTTTTGCCTGCTGTTTTTGTTTTGTTTCCTTTTGTTTTTAGAAATTGTATTAGTGCATTTTAATGCCACTGATAAAGACATACCTGAGACTGTGCAATGTACAAAAGAAAGAGGTTTAATTGGACTTACAGTTCTACGTGGCTGGGGAAGCCTCACAATCATGGCAGAAGGCAAAAAGGAGCAAGTCACATCTTACATGGATAGCAGCAGGAAAAGAGAGAATGAGGAAGACTCAAAAACAGAAATCCCTGATAAAACCATCAGATCTCATAAGACTTATTCACTACCATGAGAACAGTATGGAGGAAACCACCCCAATGATCCAATTATCTCTCACCAGGTTCCTCCCACAGTATGTGGGAATTATAGAAGTACAATTAAAGATGAGATTTAGATGGGGACATAGAGCCAAACCATATCATTCCACCCCTGGACCCTGCCAAATCTCATGTAAATCACATTCCAAAACCAATCATGCCTTCCCAAGAGTCCCCCAAAGTCTTAGCTCATTTCAGCATTAACTCAAAAGCCCATAGCCCAAAGCCTCATCTGAGACAAGGCAAGTCCCTACTGCCTATGAGCCTGTAAAATCAAAAGTAAGATAGTTATTTCCTAGATATAATGGGGATACAAACACTGTGTAAATACAACCATTCCAAATGGGAGACATTGACCAAAACAAAGGGACTGGAGGGGGGTGCTATGCAAGGCTGAAATCCAGTGGGGCAGTCAAATTTTAAAGCTTCAAAATGACTTTGACTCCATGTCTCACATTCAGGTCACATTGATTCAAGAAGTAGATGCCCATAGTCTTGGGCAGTTTCACCCTGTGGCTTTTCAAGGTATAACCCTCGTCCTGGCTGCTTTCATGTGCTGGCATTGAGTGTCTGGAGCTTTTCCAGGTGCATGGTGCAAACTCTCAGTGGATCTAGCATTCTGGGATCTGGAGGACGGTGGCCCTCTTCTCACAGCTCCACTAGGTGGTGCCCCATTAGGGACTCTGCACAGGGGCTCCGACCTGATGTTTCCTTTCTGTGCTGCCCTACAGAGGTTCTCCATGAGGGCCCCACCCCTGTGTGAACGTCTGGCTGAGCATCCAGACATTTCTATACATCTGAAATCTAGGCAGAATTTCACAAGCCTCAATTCTCAATTTCTTTGCACTTGAAGGCTCAACACCATATGGAAGCTGCCAAGGCTTGATGCTTGCATGCTCTGAAGCCACAGCCTGAGTTTTACGTTGGCCCCTTTCAGCCACAACTGGAGTGGCTGGGATGCAGGGCACCAAGTCCCTAAGGTGCACACAGCGTTGGGACCCAGGCCTCATCCCATGCAACCATTTTTTCCTTCTAGGCTTCTGAGTGTGTGATGGGAGGGGCTGCCAGGAAGACCTATGAAAATGCCCTGGAGACATTTTCTCAACTGTCTTGGGAATTGACATTCGGCTCCTTGTTACTTATGCAAGTTCTGAAGCCAGCTTTAATTTCTCCTCAAAAAATGTTTTTGTTTTTTTTTCTTTTCTACTGCATTGTCAGGCTGCAAATTTTCTGATTGTATGCTCTGTTTCCCTTTTAAAATGGAATGTTTTTAACAGCACCCAAGTCACCTCTTGAATGGCTTTGCTGCTTAGAAATGTTGTCCACCAGATACCCTAAATCACCTCTCAAGTTCAAAGTTCCACAAATCTCTATGGCAGGGGCAAAATACCACCAGTCTCTTTGCTTAAACATAGTAAGAGTCACCTTTGCTCCAGTTCCCAACAAGTTCCTCATCTTTATCTAAGACCACCTCAGTGTGGACTTCATTGTCTGTAGCACTATCAGCATTTTCGTCAAAGCCATTCAACAAATCTCTAGGAGGTTCCAAACTTTCCCACCATTTTCCTGTCTTCTTCCGAGCCCTCTAAACTGTTCCAAACAGCCTATTACCCTGTTTCAAAGTTGCTTCCACATTTTCGGGTATCTTTTCGGCAACACCCCACTCTACTGATACCAATTTACTGTTTCCACAGTGCTGATAAAGACTTATTCACTACATGAGAACAGGGTGGGAAACCAACCCCATGATTCAATTACCTCCCATCTGGTCCCTCCCACAACATGTGGGAATTATGGGAGTACAATTCAAGTTGAGATGTGGGTGGGGACACAGCCAAACCATATCTGAAATAGAATCATCAAGTGTCAAATAAGTACATGGCAACATAGCACTAATACACTCCCAGCTTCCCTTGGATCTAATGGCAGTAGTCACCTAACTTATTCTGAGCTCTGGATGCAGAAAGGAGATAAGCAACTTATTTGGATCATATGCATAAGAGAAAATTACTTGTCCTCTATTTCATTTCTTCTTTCTTTTGCAAGCTGCAATATTGAAACACTAGGAATTATTCTATTTGATCATGTTAATGAGTAAAACACTCTAAGGGACAGTGGAACTACAATAGCAAATAAACTGAGTTTTAGATAACCTCTTAGACTAGAGGCAGGTAGTCACTGTGATCTGCCCATTTATCTGCAGGGTTCCTTTCTTGAAAATTTTGTAAAAAAACTTTCTCTCTCTTCTACTCATAACTTTACTTTGGAAAATTCTGGGATCAACCCAATTTTCTAATCTTAATTTGTGGCATACCATTTTAACTACGTACTTGACAATTCTTTTTTTATCTTTGAAGTGCAAGCAACTGACAAGGATATGACTAAGTTTGATTACGCTATCACATTTTCCTGGGATGCTGTATGGCATTTCAATCTATAGATTCACGATTTCTTTTTCCTGAATTTCTACATTATTTATTGTTCAAGTAAGAAAGTATATGCTCAGTAGACAATATTCCAAACATTGGAAATGTCTAGTTTTCTTCATGTTATGTGGGTTTTCTATCCCTATCATACACATACTCAGGACCTTGGCAGGTTAAAGTAACACAAAACTACAGATAATAAATTAGCTCACATGTCTGACAGTGGTAATATTGGGCTAAATTCAAGGCATCAGCAAGGATGCACTGCTTTCTGCAGGATCTGGGGGACTCTTTGTTCTGTGCATTTTACAATTTCTAGAGGATCCCTGAATTAATTAATTGGCTCATGTCACTTTCCTTCATCTTTAAAGCCAGGAACTCACATCTCTCTGACCCTTCCTCTTTCCTCATTTTTCTTTCTCTAGCCACAGCCCAGAATGGTCCCCTGCATTTAAGAATTCATGTGATTAGTTCAGACCCAACTGGATAATTTGAGACAATCTATCCATCACAAGGTTCATAAACTTAATCATATCTGCAAAATCTTTCTTGTCAGGTAACATCATATATTCATATGTCCTGAGGATTTGAAAGTGGGTACCTTTGGGGGCTGTCTACTATACAGGGTTGATGATTTCCTTTAGTTTGTTTCACTGCTTTGGTCGCTCTTGCTGGGACATGACCTAACCTCTTTGTATGGCTTCTGAGCTTCTTTTCTCCTTAAATTAACTCTGCCATGATCCATTTTATCTTTCTCTGGTTATTAATCCTGTCCTTTGTATCATTTACATTGTTTTAAACAGTGTCTATTCTCCTACACTGCTTTAAATTTAGCTTTCATTACTGATGCTTTTATTTTACACTTTCACATTTTTCTTCTGTTCTGTCATCTTTGGAATTATTTCCTTATATTGTCTAACTGTATTTTTGTAGCTTTTTTTTTTTTTTTTTTTTTTTTTTTTTTTTTTTTGAGATGGAGTTTTCTCTGTCTCCTAGGCTGCAGTGCAGTGGCTCAATCTCAGCTCACTGCAATCTCCGCCTCCTGGGTTGAAGCTATTCTCCTGACTCAGCCTCCTGAGTAGCTAGCACTACAGGCACTTGCCACCATGCCTGGCTAATTTTTTGTATTTTTAGTAGAGACAGGGTTTCACCGTGTTAGCCAGGATGGTCTTGATCTCCTAACCCTGTGATCTGCCTGCCTCGGCCTCCCAAAGTGCTGGGATTACAGGTGTGAGCC